>NW_027248279.1:5538763-5787300 GCF_041260155.1 Ptychodera flava
AGGAAAGAAAAAGAATATTGGCACACCTGAAGTTTACTGAGTCCATAATAATCTTTTAATAGTAGAAACTAGAAGCTATAGTCTGAGGGTGTCTTCCATTGTGAATATGTACAAACGTATCTACATAGATAATGTTGAATTGTTCTAACGGTATTATACAGTTTAGTTCTGGCAAAGTATTTAAAGTGTTGCTGCAATATCATAATATCATGTTGTTTTCACAAAAGATAGATTTAGTAATAATTAGATGAGCAAATCCACTCAGTAATTGGTGGTCTTCAGACCTGTACTGATGGAAGTCATAATTCTTGATCCTCACAGAGCACTACTCTACAATTTATTATTTCAGAGACAAGAGCAACACCCTCTTGACTGGCCAAAGGTAAAACATGGTGATGTCAGTCCTCAATATCATTTCTTTGTTCACACATACTCTTGTCTGTATAAGATGCTACTGTTGGTCAGTATTTCCATGAGAGTGTTTCTTTAACAAAGGATGCTTGCAAGTTGTGCTGTGTAACTTTGTACCACTAGTCCAATGCGCTTAATCTATTTTTATTTTGTTAAAGGTTTGATAACTTTGTCTACATTCAACGAGGCAATTTTTAGCTCTTCAAAATCTTACCGACTGAAAGACGACGTCGGTGACAAGTCATTCCCTGAGCAGATCCGTTTCACAGGTTTCCCATCGGGAGAATCATGGCATGACCCGGAAAGATTCCTTGTTAAGCCTGAAACAAATGGAATAACATTGTATGTTTTTAATCTGAGAATGGAGAGTTAGATTATCAGTCTGATAAGGGATCATCAAAATGTGGTTTTAATCATGAAAGTCTGTGATTTATATCAAAACTTCCAGTACTAGCATTATTCACATCTCTACAAGTATTTGAATTGGATACTTTTCCATCACAAGCAAGTCTGTCAGAGATATCTCAATTATTGATTCGGAATGGAGTAGAAATGTGTAGAAACTCTGATAGTGTTTTGTGAAAACTTTGAAGGGTTACCTTTGGATTTGTGGAATGTCTTGTTATACCACTTATCTCTCCTGATGTTTACAATGGTGTGTCTCTTGGAAGCAGTCTGGTGTAGGATCTTCTGCAGTAAAGCTAGAAATTATAGTAGGATAAAACAGTCATTTAGTCGCAAGATGTTGTGCCCTGTGGTTACAACTCACAATAGTGCAATTAGAAAGGAGAATAAACTGAAATTCACTGAAATGCAATTTTTATTTTTTGTGAGAAATGTTATATTGTCATGATTTTGTGAAATGTTCCTGTGATCTAGCCTGTTTCAAACAGAGTTTGGGTTTGAAATGAGAGCTGGCTAAATCATCAATTTTTATGGCATGTATATGTAGGTGAAACAGTCATTGTGAACTGGCCATGTGCTAAAATGAGTTACAGTGGGAAATAATAAATTACTGTCAACTCAACAGGTGACAGCTTGTTGATAAGGTGGTGATATGGTAATGCTAGAATGCCTATTTGTGCACAAGTCATAAAAATGCAGTTTTCAGCAGAGGCAACATAATATACTGTATGATTACTCAAATAATGTAGATATAAGGTAATTCATGAAAGGTTATGTCATCGTACATGTATTTCAGTAAATATATCATAACATTTATACCACAATTTTTATTTAATACACTTTATAAATTTGTTATGCATCTTTCTCTTTTTTTCTTTTTTTTTTCAGAGGGGGGGGGGGGGGAGAGGGGCATTTTTTCCCCTACCTAACTGGAATGTATCAATTTTACTCCAGGGTGTAAGGTTGATCTTCTTATCCAGCCAATCACAGAACTCCTGACAGTCATAGGTTGGCTGGTCCCATGGCAACTCTGTCAACAATAAAAGCAAATCAATATACTCAGAACAACCAGTGTCAGGGAAAGGTCAAAATGTGGGTTGTGTGACCTTTCTGTTTCATAGTTACCCGCATTCAACCCCATTTTCCTGTATACAGACTTATCAGCCAAACTGAAAACACTGGCGATGAAACGATATTTGATGTTGACACCAGATTCCCGCCAGCATATCTTTGGATGCGTTTGAAAATTCAAAGACAGATTGCATGTATGCATACACCTCTACCTTAATAAGGATAAATTGAGAAACAATGGAATACAAATAAGGTAGTTCTAACGCCTAAATCAAAGACAAAAAGTGTTAAGTAAAAGTTACAGAAAATTTCTACATATTAATTGAAATGTTGTATGTCAACATCCCTTCAAAAGTAGTTTCTATATTCTAAAGACCACTGTCACCAGCCATTATATTTGCAGTTTAATAGAGACCACTACCAACCACAGGAGCGCTATCAGTGTATAGAACGGAGCAAGGTTCAAATGTCATGACCTCTCACCTCCAGATAGCATAGCAACCAGTATTATACCACATGACCAGATATCTGACGGTTCAGCGTGGTAGTCTTTCCTTGTCAACACTTCTGGTGCTACATATGGCTTTGTCCCACAGCATCTCGATAGCAGTCTCTCTTTGCCCTGGTGACGGAATACCGTAGCAAGACCAAAGTCTGTGATCTTCAAGTTGTCTGCAGAAGAAAATATGAAATGATAATTTTCAGAATTGTAAATGTATTTTGAAATGTTTACAGATCATACCTCACACATTAAACTATATATTTTCAGTTCCAAACTTTAGATCAGAAATGGCCTTCAAGCTTTGTGTCCCCAATGCGCTTCAAACAGGTCCTATCTACATCAATACTGGTTGGTTTTGGTAAAAAACCATGGCGATGAAACATGTGATCATCACCAAAGGTACTAGTAATTTACATACAGGTAAGGTTTTCTAATTTTCAATATAGTCTCACTAATTGAAAAACAATTTGAGCTTATTTAGTATTCTGATCTGAAATCTTGCCTAATGAACCTAAAACATAAATTTCACAGTTTCAAGTCATATCCTTAACTTATCTACTAACATTCTGCCTAAATAAGATAAAATATAAGTTTCAGTATGAGGCCTTACCTAGACTTGATTCAAGTCTGTGATTTGTAAATGTTTGAGTGGGGCACAGGGGCTCACAAGTGGCTATTTAAGTCAATATTACAGCGTTTTTCTTTCTTTTTCAATGTTACAAATAAAGCTGAAGAGCACAACATTTGTGTAGCTGTCTTTTGTGTAGCTTGTATTGGCATGTATAGTGCGCCCTCAATGGGGAATGTGATCATATGTAAATACGACCTTTAGTTCCGTGACCTCTAGCCAATTCCTCTGGCCATGCCTTCTGGACACGTGTACAGACGTCGCCGTGTTTACTGTACTATATTTCCCAAGGGAGGCAGATCCGGCCATATCCGCAGTATCAGTGTTATGGTGAATCTCCGAAAACATGAAATCTTGGTAATTTTTTTTCGGACACGGCCGTTGTTTTGGCACACCGATCTGACATTGTCATTAAAGTCTAAAAATGAACCTTCGTGAATGTAGAATGTGAAGAAAATTGGACGCTGTCAGCACCATGTCCGAAGCGACCCATGTGCGCCGTAAAGTACATGTGTGGGCAACTTGATTATACTTTATAATGAGGACGTAATCTGGTGAGTGACGGCTCGTTCAAGAGTGGTGAGGCGTGCCTTATGCAAGAAATAAACAGGAAATTAACATATTTACAAACACGATGTGTTGCACATGGCCCGTACGCGACACAGCCGGCAGATCACCTAAGTGGTACAGCAACAGGTATTAAAGTTTGTTATGCCTATTTTGTTCCCATTTTATCGCTGGGAGGTTAAAAAGCCAGTCGAGATTGCGTTATCACCTAACACCATACCGATTGGGGACAGAGCAGAGTAGATCGAAACGCAAACGGGGTGTTATTATAGGAAAGGCAGTGACTTATTTTAAAGCTGAATAAAATGCTGTCTCTGGTTGTGTAAGTCTGTCAATCGAAATATATATTTTGTTCCCAGTTGATTAATCATGGGGGATGGCAGTCTCGATCTCCCCTTTATGGATTGATATTTACTGACTGACGTTCCTTCTCATTTTTGTCAATCGATGAAAGCATTTTCGTCTTCCTTTATATTCAATCTTACTTTGACCGATGTTATATCCTGACCTACAGTGTCATTAGTTTTGACCAACGTACAAAGACGTTGCCCATGCGCCCGGTTGACGAGATATTTTGCAAAACGGTGAAGAAATATTATTTATTTATTAGCCGTGTTCACAATAATGACACTGGCTCAGAAAGAAAGAGAAGGACAAGAAAATGTATAACACTGAACTATTTGAACTCGTACGGCCATACTGTATGCATGGGGGCCCGGGAGACATCGATGTCAGTCTTTCCGGACTGTTTACATGTAACTTAGGGATATCAAAGTAGATGAATCAGTTGGTTGAATAAAACAAAAGTTTTCGGACATATTTCATGTCAATGTTGTCAATGTCGGACTTTTGATTCATTTCGATTGAGAAACCAGAATTACCTACAGAGATGTCTGTATTAAACACGGACGCATAATTCGGAATAGTTTGTTGTGCTACTGTCGGTCTCAGTTGTGGTGTCTCTCCCATAAAATTTCGAAGCTATAGGCCTACACTTGTCGTTTCGATTCACAGGTAGCAGTACACCTATGACCAGATATTGTATGTGCTTAAAACTAGTCTAAGCAATTTTACGACACTACACTCTTTGCCACCGCACCGTGTCTCCCCGTGAAAGTCCTTGAACCTATGGACGTGCCCATTGTTTTACTGCGCCCATTCTGGTGCAAACCCCTGCTCGTTCCCAGCAGAGTATTTTTTTAAAGTTCTGTACATCAGTGTACACTGTGTGTATAAGCCCTAAACCTAGTTTAATTCAATTATGGAAAGGTATTAGTAAAGAATAAAGGGTCGTTACAGTTGCTAAAATTGCGTGAAAAACAGCACGTTTTTCCAATACTTTTACAGTTCTGTACTTTCCATCCCCGTTACTCAAATAGAATAGTCCTATTCACAAGCGCTATTGTTTTAAATCACGTCCATGGTGTGCTGTTGATTTTCATTCTTTCGTGCAATTTCATTCGTTTGAAGCAATTTCATTTGACTGCTCTGTGGGACTCTTCTGGATATGTGTTTTGGATAAAAAGAACTCTACAGTGATAGACATAAACTTCGACGGTGATAGGTATACAATATCGGTTCGATGTGCGAAGATATACAGATTACAAGTTATTTTAGAAGTTCTCAAAACCAGTAAAAATAACGTAGACGTACATCGCATGCTTTCTTACACCGAACGAGCCGTCGGTTTCCATAGCTATTACGTGAAATCCGGCCTCACCGATGTCCCTGTCCCGATTCGGAGAACAACTTTCAAGCTGCGAGTTGAGGTTCAGATGTCCGATTTTTTCATATTCAAAAGACTTATTGATTCACAGAGAACGCCCATCTTGTTTTTAGCACATGAGGGCAATTGAAATTCAAAGCCAAATAGCCAGCGGGAAAAAATTCGACCGGACGACTCGCTCTCACCAGCGATCGCAATGAAAATAAAATCGAAGTCTCTGAAGTCGGTATTATTGCTCCGCCATGTTTACTGTTGGTTTTACGGCCAGTTTAAATTCACAGATTTTCTTCACGGTAAAATTCATATAATTGCCATACCGCGAAGTTCCCTGTGCAATATGTCTTATGTCAATATGTCTATTTGGCAGAAAAAGCGTCACGGACATTCGATCGATGGTGATGAACTTTCTCCAGGCCGCGACATATCACCAGTTACGAACTTTACCGGTTTTCGATACGAAATATGCAATATATTATCAGCATTGTTCACGTTGTGTTTTGAGTCTGATATCGAATATAACAGGAAAAAACTAACGATTTGAGTGACGATAGAGACCATGCCGGATACGGAAAATTGACACCAACTACTTGCATTGAGCAGTGACCTGAAACTTCAGACTTATATATAAATGTCGACAGTATAAAATATCGCAATGCCGGAGAGAGAGAGGGAGAGAGAGGTCTACGCTGTCGCGATCTGAATATACTGTTTCGGATATGACTTCGGTATAGACGATACACAGACATCGAAAATGTACACCTACTTTCCAGAAATTTGACTAATCTTATAATAAGAGTAGAATAAATATAAAAGTGGTGGTTGAAGTAAATCTTCAGATATTGGTTTTCCAAAGTTAGACAATACTTACAGAAATATGGTCGCCATAGTCTTCTCTTAAAAAATATTATCTTCAACACCACGTTTCTTATGATCGGTGATGTCATTTTTTATTATTTTTACAAACTTTCAATGCATCAAACGCCATTAGACTATCTCATCTGCCTGTCAGGGAGTTACAATATATTTCCAAGGGCTGGCACACGATGTCAACTTACGCGTCGTCCGTCGAGCGGCCGGTGGCAGTGTCACAGATCGCTCCGTCTGTAATCGCGGCCACTTTGATTTTGATGTGACACCCAGGTGCGTTTGAGGTTTTTTGTTACCTAATTTGTCGACCTCACAAAATTTCACAGTCCATGCTTTGAAGCAGTCTCAACATGGCAAACATGTCTCGCGTAAATTTCATCCTCGTCGTTCCAATTGATTCGACCACTAAATTATTTCGGCAGTTTTAATTTCCTAATAAATCGACGATTTTGAAATCGTAATTATTTTTTTCTGGTCGAATTGATCGATTGAGACTCATTCTGTACGCCTGCTAACTTTCTTGAAGATAAGAACACGTATTTTCGACCATTTTCCCGTGAGCCGTCGACGGCTTCTACGATGTTTGCTCGATCGCGCGTACAACGCAGTGAATACTTTACTTTCTTTACTCTGCGTTTTTGCGAAAAACAACAGTCGCCAGAGCTGTAACATGTTGCTCCATGCTTGAGGTCGCCGGTAGCCCTGGTGCTTTTTGACGCTCATTAATGCAGACTCGCCCACATAAATATATGAATATTTATGATGCATTTTAAGTAACCAGGTACTTAGCGGCGCTGATGGTCTTGGCTTGGCGAAGAGCTGCTTCCCTTGGGAAATAAGTACAGTAAGCATAGTGAGGGCAGGGCAGGAATTAGGCATGGCCAGAGCCGGGCCTAGAGGTCACGGAACTAAAGGTCGCATTTACGAGGACTAACTATACATGCCAATACACGCTACACAAAAGACAGCTACACAAGTGTTGTGCTTTTCAGTTGGATTATTTGTAACATTGAAAAAGAAAGAAAAACGCTGTAATATTGACTTATGCGGCCCTGTGGTTTGAGCGGGGTACAAGCGATGATTTGTGTTCTTTTTCATATGAAACATATGAGTGGAATGAAAGCAATGAGTGGAGTGAACGCTATACAATGGAGTTTCTCTCTGAATCTGGAAAAAACTGACTCACTGATGTGTATGAGACTCAAAGGTAACTTGTTCAATCACTGGGAAAACATGACCTGACATGGGCTGCCAAATTCCAAATAGGTTTGTATGAAATAGGAGAGATACAAGAGAAACTAGTACAAATTATTTTAATTTTTAGAAATTCACCAACTTGAATCAAGTCTTGGCCTTACCTAACTCATCCAGCAGTAAGTTTTCTGGTTTGAGATCCCTGTGTGTCACACCTTTGCAATGTAAATAATCTACACCATCAATAAGTTGAGTAAAGAATTTATGGGCCATCGTCTCTGGCATTCCAACATCAGGCTCTGTGGATAGAATATGTAAAAACACTTTGAGAGTTCAAAGGAAAAAAATAATACACTGCTCATGAGAGTGGCTCATGAGACGACGGTCTGCCAAGATTTTTCATCATGTTGATTGTAGGTTTATACTATCTCTAGTAAAATCAAAAACAAATGTTTGCTTTAAGTTTAAAGGATATATATACAGTAGTTGCCATTTTCACACTTTATACACATAGGATGTTCTTCACAGCTCTCAAAATCTGAGAAGTGGCCAATTTACATAACAATGCACAATCTGCATATTCCTATGTTGTGACAAATTTTCTCTAGCTTGGTTATTTACATATGAATAGATTGCTCAAAAAATTCAGAGGTGACGTAGCCCAATCCCTCAAAAATCCCCTTGTGGAGGACCATGATGTAGATGCCTCCCTATAGACTACACACAACTGCCTTGAGAAAGGACTTTGATGCAAGAAAAGTTTGTGTATCACATGTACTGTTTGACAGCTAACTGAAAGAAAGTTCCTGAAATTCACAGACTGACTCAAAGAATAATGTTGATAGTTAGTAAGCCATTGCTACTTATTGCACTGGTATTTCACTGTTAGCATTCTACAAAAATATCAAAAATTATTAAGGAATAACAATCAAAATTGCCACATGATATTTTCTGTTAAATTTCACAGGTACCGTCACACCAACTACTATGCATTGGTGTACTGGTTCTCTATTATTTTGGATGTCTGGGCAAAGTTTTATAAGCTATTTACACTATTGACATACACAGAATAAGTATTGCAAATCTACATATCATACCACGGTCCTTGTGTGGAGGGATTGTGATCATACCAATTACATTCATGCCTTAATTGTATCTCACACCAGACAAGAAAACATTTCACGTACCTATCCTGTCAAACAGTTCACCACCACTGGCATATTCCAGAAAGATGTACTGCCGGTTGTTTTCTTTCCGGGATCCATAGAACTGAATGATAGCCTTGTCTGTCAGCATACGGTGTATGCAGATCTAGAAAACAACAGAGACAGTATTGAAAAAACTGTGTTTACCGTAATTTAAATGTTTGCCATTACATTTGCAACTTCCATTGCAATCCTGAAATAACGCTATGCTGAATTCATTGATACTTTTGTTTGTTTATTAATGTGAATATCAACAGCACTGTACTGCAGACACCGACAAATGACAAATGAATATAACGAAATCATAAGTTGAAAAGATACTTTTTCCTCATTTACTTATGGCAAATATAAATGTTTTCATTATGATATCCATCTCTGCATCAAGAGGTCCAGCTATTCATGAAACGGATGGATGACAAACTACTGGTAGGTCAAATTTAACAGTTTGCTAATGTTTTGAATTTGTACATGTCATGTGAGCCATGGTAAAAGTGATATGAGGTAAATTTCCATACAGGGCAGACAATGTATTTTTTGCTAAAGGACACACTGGCACGTGACTTGTAGACAACTTGAATACTTCTAAACTTGAGGGGGAAAATTCATAAAATAGATATCACACTTTACTTCAGCATGGATGTAAAAAATAGACTTACATCCATGACTTCAGCAACTTAATATGTTTTGTTTGTTTGACAAATGAAATTGAATGATTGCACGGCTAACTCAATGCCAACACTGATGATGCACTGTTGACTTGAAATCATCAAAGTCAACAAAACCCTCATTTCTATCATTATTCTTCAATTTTAGCATTATGACTCAACAAAAGAATTTTAGAGAGTTGTGCTCACAACATATTTGTTGTTCTGTTTTTCCCATGACATACTATACAACACCGTGAGTTAAACTTGTCCATTCACATTCCCTGTAAACACTTGTCCACAATCACCATCAGTATCAATAGGTTTGGGAGAAACCAATTGTGTGTGGTGGGTGTATAGTTCTGACCAACTCTGATAAATACCTCAATACCTACCTCTTTTCTGATATTGTCGTAGTTCTGACCCACTTTTTGTAAATCTAGTATCTTCACAGCAACAGCCTCCTGAGTTGTTTGATTGACAGCTAGTTTAACTCTGAAAAAGTTGACATGACGACAAGTCAATGAGGGAAAGGTTTTCAATACCAATAGTCCTAATGTGAATTAAATCTATTATCACCTCCTTTCAAAGCAAATCATTAATGAAATGACAGTCCAGTCCCTCGACCATGGACATATTTTTTCACATCCATGTCTGGACAGAATATAAATGAAATACATTAATTACTTCACAAGAATACAACTACTATGGTATTAGTTGTACCGTGGAGCTACTCTTTTGGTAGCTCCATGGTTGTACCATTGTGCTTGCACTGCTGACGTTGTCTTACAACTGATGATCACAACCTGGTCACTAATGACTAGTGCACGTGCATGCGACCATAGACCCTCAAGAAAACATTTTCTCGAAGATCTATGCTGTGACCTACAACGTTGATAATCCCCTCCACTGTCAATGATAATAGCTTTGTTTGAAATGATGTCATGCGGGCTCCGAGACTGAGGTGTGAACGACTTTGTTTACTTATGGGGCTTCTGGAATCCTACCGAAGCAAATTTGGTTACTCCATTCTAATAAGGCACATTGGCAAAAACAAACCATTCAAAGAGTGTTCGACTAGAATTATTACCAAAAATTGTAATGCTCATATATGCAGGTAGTATTAGTATTAGTAACGGACCATGTCCCTGTTAATACTAAACAATAAACAGAGTTTTGGTCTTCCAGGTTGGAGCAAACAGGCAAAGCAAATTGACTTTGCTGCGCGTACAACAAGCATTGATGAACCTCCTGTGCAATGTACGAGTTCAGTAGGTTATCATGTCACTGTTTCTTTCACAACAAAAATTATCCTCTACCCTTTTAGAACTCTGTTATTGATGTTTAAGAGCTTCGGCAGATGATGTAAAATCATTCTTGAGCCATCCGATAACAAAAATGAAACCAAGATCACAACGTGACTGATAATAGACATCAAATCAGGTCCAATAATCATTATCATTCAAGGTAACTATGAAATTTACCAGGTTCAAGGAATATATCGAAAATGACAAAGGCAATGGGGTCATCTTGAACCACGAAATAGTGGTGGTACCAGGTGTCCGGAAATGGGTAAGCGTACCCTGCCAGCTAGCTGCACCCGTCAAGATTGACCTAAAGCGACAAATCCATTGTTATTTGGTGAATTCACCAAATTACTTTTGTGAGTCAAAATTAAATTAATTAATTTGTGAGTCAAAAGATACAAAGCATTTCGTTCCATACTTACTCGCCATACGCTCCTTCACCGAGAGTCTGGACAAAATCCCAGCCCTCAACAAACGCCGTCACTTCACTCATAATAAATTACTACCGGTTAGAAACTATAGAAATGCAGTATACCGTTCAACAACTCGAAACAATCGACTCGATTGCACAATGAACTTGAAAAGCCGACTGGAAACGAGTTGAACAAGGCACTTCCGGTGTTCTTCGACCAGTCCGTAATCGCTGCTAAATGCTACGAATCCATCCGAAACGGCGCTTTGCTTCGTCGACGGACGGTTGCGACATCTGCGTTAGTGACTTAAGATCAGTAATCGTCCGTCTCGCCAATTTAAAATTTCCGAGAACACCTACAACCTTTCAAACTTGCAATCACTAACTGGCTGGTCATTCACACTAATTCAATTTTCGCGCATCGTGTTGTGTGACGTCATTTTGGAGGGAATCCCTTGGTCATGTGACCAGTATTCGATCAGCTGACTACAAAAATGGCGTCTGGTGAGTTGCTGTTCCGGAAATGGTTCTGTTTGTTTTTAGTTTCTCATTGCATATTTGATTATCTCAAATTTTAAATAGGATGCAATACCTACAGACACAGTCCTGTGCTACAGAGTACTCGTAGGGCCAGTTGTGCAAAATAAGAGTTAATTTCTCGTCCCAGGCGAGATTTCGATGAGGTTGAGAAGAGCACCGTACGAGCGCTTGACTCGTTGCTTCACGAAGCTTGTTTGCAGCAACAGCCCACAGGTTATCGTAACATTGCTTGGATAGTCGTTCGAGGCGGGCGGCCGCAGGTCGCCGTTTTACTTGGAGAAAAAAGACGGCGACCTGCGGCCGCCCGCCTCTAACGACTATCCATGGAGGTAGTAGGACTATCCAAGCAAGGTTACGATAGCCTAGATTCTATTTGTCCGCTTGCCTCCGTACCTCCGGGAGTGCGTCGGAGGTACGGAGGCAAGCGACAAATAGAATCTAGGCTAGGTTACGATAACCTGTGGTTTTGCCTGGGTTGTGGGTTAGACTACAAAACACCGAGCTACACTACACTGCAGCAAGAAGCCCATGTACTGTCAATGTGACCACAGAAAGTATACTAGCTTCCCCCCCCCCCCCCCCCGCCTGCCACACACTCACACCTAATTGCTGTAGCTGCAAAATTGTAGCGCTACGGTGAGGCGGTCGGTGAATTTTTGGTTTTTGCGACTTCGCTCACCAGTAGCGCTACAAGGCCGATGGCCCTTGGGAATATAAAATAAGCGCACCCCACTGGACTAGGCGTGTTGATGTGAAATGCTACATATTTACTGCATTTGGTCGTACCGATTTATCACTACTGAAGACTATAAAGCACTATACTACACTTAACCATGGCGGTACCTCCATGACTTAACTTTGTCGTTTATGTGGTTTGGA
Source organism: Ptychodera flava (assembly GCF_041260155.1). Taxonomy (NCBI): domain Eukaryota; kingdom Metazoa; phylum Hemichordata; class Enteropneusta; family Ptychoderidae; genus Ptychodera; species Ptychodera flava. The sequence goes on from NW_027248279.1 coordinate 5,551,122, forward strand.
ATTCGTTCAAACACGTCGATCGCGTTCCATTAATATTGAGCGTGGGGCATCCGTATTTCTGGGAGCCGCCATTACCGAAAGTTGTTAATGGATCTGATGCTCCCAGAAATGTTTTCGGAAAGCGATCAACGTGTTTGAACAAATTCCAAACCGCATAAACGACATAGTGTAGTATAGTGTTGAGTCTTCAGTAGTGATAAATCAGTACGACCAAATGCAGTAAATATGTAGCATTTCACATCATCACGCCTAGTCCAGTGGGATGGGCTTATTTTATACTCCCCAGGGCCAACGGCATTGTAGCGCTACTGGTGAGCGAAGTTGCAAAAACCAAAAATCACCGACCGCCTCACCGTAGCGCTACAATTTTGCAGCTACAGTTGCTGCAGTTCCGTAGTCAACACCCCCTGCGATGTTAAAGTTGTGATCTACGGAACTGCAGCAACATAGACAGTAGAGGGGTAGACCCGAGTCATAATCCCGCTATTGTCTGCGGGGTCACTCAGGTCCCCCACCCCCACCCACTGAGGCATGTCAGTGCAGTCAATGCCTACGCAACTGGTTTGTTACAGGATATTCCTCCTTTGAGCCCCTCTTCATTCAGGTAATTGGTGTGAGCATAAGATGTGACAAGTCAAAATATAGTATCTAGAAATAAGTTCCACCATAGGCCCTCGAGAAAAACGGTCTATGGTTCCACATAAGATAAATGTTGTGCTGTTAAGCGAAAATAAAATGTACTCATGCAATTTGCAAGGTGCCTCCCTAGCCTCGGTACAGCCCTGCCATGCAAACTATAGGTACCTGCCAAAAATCTTTGCTCATGTATGCACGGTTACTGTAGAGTAACCGTGATGTATGGAAGCTCAATGCTGATACGTTACTTGGTGTGCTGTGATCTGTAGAGTATATGCATTCAACTTATGCTGCAGTATAGTAGCTTGAGGTTTTGCCAGGGTTTGTTGGGTGGAGGGGGGGACACAACCCATGGTAAAACCTCAAGTTATTGTACTGCTGCAATAGCGACTATAGCTGTTGGTCCAGATCATGTGTTGGTGGTTTTCTGACAGGGTTTCTGCCTTATGCCGATTGTGACTTCAATGACTTTTAGCACCAAACACAGCACAGTCTGAGACAGAAAATCCGTAAGAAAACCACCAGTACAGCTTATACTGTATTGGACATGCTGTAGACTGTGATAGTCAATATAATTAAGGTAGTATGCACCTCAAAAGTGAAAGACTTAAACTTTGGCCAAAATTTTTCCTCAATGAAACTTTCAACCATTCTCATACCAAAGCAACAATAAAAATTGGGGTCACTGTGCAAAGTTTGGAAGTAGCAAAACAAATTACCCAACATTTTGTGATATTTGAAATTCAAAATGGACACCATTCCTGTGTTAACTCTATGGGGGAAAAAATTGGATTTTCAAAAAAACTAAGCCAATCAAAGTTTTTCTTTCTCATAGAGCTTTAAAATGAGCACCACAAGTGGTAGATAAGGAAAAAACTGTAGAAATTTGAAAGTCCATTATCTGTCCCCGAGGCGCGTTCTACCTTAACACATGTTCCGTGATTTTCTAAGTGTAGCAGAGCAGAAAGGATGCTCAACCCAGATGCAGTATCGATACATCTCAAAGCTTGGAAGTAGCGTAAAATATACTCCTGCATGTTTCCCTCCTTGCTCAAAGCATGGACGTACATCTACTACCTCCCTACTGATGCTCAAAGCATGGAAGCAGCATTAATCCGAGTAAAATCTGATGTACCGGTAGTATAGTGATGTGTAGACCTGCACCTTTCCATGTTCTTGTCTGTTCTCATTGGCTGATAGATGTCTCGTGGCTGTCAGAAAGTGAGAACAGCAAAACAGGAAAGGCATCTCCATTTCTTCGTCTGGTTTTGACCAGATTGGTAGTCTAGTGTATCACCTCTATGTTCAAAGCATTTCAGCATATAGTTTTAATCAGAATCATAAAAAGAGGTTGTAGTCAAGGTTTTCATATTGTGTCTGTGTTTTGCCTGTTTCGTTTGTTATAACTCTTCATTACAGGGAAACCGTTGTTGGAAATGCACCTTTGCAAGTTTCTTGTTTACAAATAATGTATTTCGTGCACAATATCTATACATGCACCTCATCATCATAGCTGCAACATTTAAATTATACGATGTAGATTATGACAGACATGTTTTAACTTTCATCAATCACATCGTACCTTGGATACAGTGTTTACATTGGTCATGTGGGTTCCATACGACCTTTGAGCGCAATTCTGACAACTGTATCCTTTTAAAGAGCATGATAAACAACAACATAATCCCAAACCATTGTTGCTGTTTTTGATAATGACACATGTCACAGCCACATTCCAACATTAAAATTTGATCGTCTTTTCTTACATCTGTGGCTTTTTTAAAAGGAGAGCAGGTGTGGATTGCAATTATTCCAAAATCATACACAGTCAAAAATTTAACCCAAATTTTAGCTCATGATAATTATTTTATGCAAAGAATCACTGTCATTTTAATTTCTTCCACAGCCTTCAGGATTGCACTGATACAACTCGCTGTCACTGCAAACAAAGTTGAGAATTTAACCAGGGCTTCAAAGCTGATCAGTGATGCTGCCAAAGGTGGTGCCAAAATTGTCTCCCTGCCAGTAAGGATCATTTGAACATTGACCTAAGAAATTTAACCAACTGCACAGTATTTTCTCCAATTCTTTCTTTTCAACCACAGTCTTTCCAACTGTACTGACTCTAATATTTCTGGAGTTTTCATTTTGATTAAATGATCAAATTATTATTTTTTTTACACTCTGAAATTACAATTTATCACAAAAAAATTATAAATTTATTTTTCTTCCACAGGAGTGTTTCAACAGTCCCTATGGAACAAAATATTTTCCAGAGTATGCCGAGAAAATTCCCGGCCAATCAACAGAAGTTTTGTCTAATGCAGCAAAAGAAAATGAAATCTTCCTAATTGGAGGTATGTATTACCAAACAAATCCTTGTATGGTGTGTTGTCATCATCCTCATAGAGTTCCAAACAGGTTAAACTTGAAGCACATTAGAACATTAGACATATTCATGCAAGATATGGCCGGCCACACTGGACCCTTGACTGTGCATCGCTAGCAAACTAATGGCTTGGGACGTCACGAGAGCAAATTTTTTTTGCAGTCTGTGAGAGGTTGAGTTACTCAAGTAGGCATAGATCGGAATCGAGTTGATTTCAGCCAAAAGTAGTAAGAAAAGTAGTCTTTCGAGAGCAGTCCAAATTGGGACCGCATGTCACCGGTTTAGTCTATGGCAGTCAGCAGGGCTGTGGTGGGAGACCATATAATGCAGGGAACACACAGCATCATACGTAGGGCTACTCTTCTACATGAGAGTGAATGCCTATAATATAAAGTTTGACTACTGTAGCTTCAGAGGGATTATTATACATAAGTTTTGCTCCAGGAACATTGTCTTCTTTTAGGACAATGGCATTATGGGTCATCGCCATATCTGTGTTCATGTACCAACCCCTATATTATACCCCCATGCAGTGCTGGGAAATGTTCTTCAGAGAGCTCTAAATCAGAACTTCCAGTTTGCGCTGGAAAATGGTCTATATGATTGAATTATAACTGATATTTATTGATTGTGGAGGATACAACATTGTAAAGGTATTAGGTATAACAACACAGTCTAATGTATTCCATTTTTAGGGTCTATTCCAGAGGAAGACAACGGAAAGCTGTACAACACATGTACAGTGTATGATCCAAAGGGGACCATGATTGCAAAGTTCAGAAAGGTAATAACCCATCTACGGTACCTCAGTGTAGTCTGAAAATGCAAGAAAGATCTTAGTGGTAATGGAAGAAAAAAAACTTTGAAGGAAAAATCTGTTACAATCTCAGGTTTCCATAATGCATACAATCTGTGAGGTTTGGATGAGCAATATCTCACAATTATATTTCTCATAATCAATGACCTTTCAATCAGATGTGCAACAACTGTTGTTGTCTATATTTGCATTTTTATATCACTATTTTTCACAAAGATAAAGATTTGGCATTGCATTGCTTGTTTGAGGCTGTGTTTATAATGGTTTTCCTTTACTGTCTTCTTGTGCAATCATCTCATTAAAACAAAGTTCTTCCTTCATGCATAGCTGATAGTTTGCCATTTGCCTTCATTTGTTGAGTTTCTAAGTTTCATGACGAGAGGTATTACTCACTTTCTATTCAGATTAAAGCTCTTTTAATCTTTCTACTTTACAGATTCATTTATTTGACATTGATGTGCCGGGTAAAATCACATTCAAGGAATCAGATGCCCTGTCAGCCGGCAACTCCCTGGCTGTCATTGACACAGGTAGTCAAATCTTCATTATACACCTTTGGAATTTTCAAATCAGTGTCATAATGTCACTTGCAGTCACTGGCACTGGTATTGCAATAAATACTACGGGTAATAGGTGATCATGAATGTAAATGTACGTGATTGTGTCTTCAGTGATCGATAGACAGAATTTCCATAACACGACACACTGCAAGAGAATGTGGCATTGTACATTTTATGTGAAGTACAGTGTGTGTTGAAAGTAGAACACATTCAAATGGTTGAAGTAATCCAATTAAATTGTAATACAAATTATTATTTTGTTATCATAATATGCTACCTATGTGTTCAACCCTCACTGCAATTCCTATACAGTGTATTATTTGAAAGATATTGATATTCCTCATTGATAGTGAATAATTAGCATAAAATTTTAATACAGAAACAATTCATATAGTTTGTTTGAATAATTACTAAGTCACCTTCCATCTTCTCCCAACTGGTAGTTCCTCATTGATACAGCTAGAATTAGAAAATTGAATGCTATAACATTTTTCAAAACTTGTACTTTGTTCATTGTTCCTTTTCTTTCACCAGGATTCTGTAAGTTTGGTGTTGCAATCTGTTACGACATGAGATTTGCTGAACTTTCTCAGATTTACTGCAAGAAAGGTAAGTAAAGCAAAGTGGTGATAGAATTCAATAAATTTGTGTAACAAAGCACTTTAAACATGTAGCACAATAACTATAGATACACAAAGACAGTAATTCTACTCTAATTGCGGTTGTCCAAAATGTGAATACATGTTTGCTTCAATACCGTCGATAGTGTCAGTAGCCATCATACATTCAGTTACAAAATTTAGCACTTTGCCAGGGTTGTTTTTTTGACTTTCACCAAACTGAAATGATATCAAGGAGTCTGCCCATCTTTGTGGACCATTGCAAACAGAAAATATTTTTTCTCCTTCATCTATAATTGTAGTTTTGTGGATAGAGCCAGGTACATGTCTTTCACATAGTATTTATCAAACCAGTACAGTTCCATCTCTTTAGTCATATGGTGATGAAATATGGTACAAGTTCAAAGAGTTTAGTAAAAACACCTCACACATATATACATACAAGCGCAAACTTTCAATAGCTGTAACTTTTGATGATTTTTTTCACCGCTTTTGTTTCTAATATCAAGTTCCACTTATTGATCCTCTCCCCAAAGCATAATGAGAAATATAGTATTCCGCTACTCAACTCAGCCAGTACAAAGACAGATTACATTTTTAATCTTGACAAGTGAACTCTGGTCCGGATGAGAATTCAAGTGTAAACAATAACAGTGCATCTTACATGTACCAGTATAGACTTGGTATTGATGAACTCAATAGAAGGTGTTCCATTATGCTTTAGAGAGTAGGACAAGAACTTGCAATTGACATACAAAACAGAAACAGCGAAAAAATCATCAAAAATAACAGCTACTGGCATTTTATTGATAGAAATATATCATACGTTAGAATCAGCCATATTAAAATTAGTGCCTCCTTCAGTTTACAGCAGTAAAATTACAGTGTGTTTATCTGGAATGTTTAGGTTGTGGTCTGCTGGTCTACCCTGGAGCATTCAACATGACGACAGGTCCAGCACACTGGGAACTCTTACAGAGAGCCAGGTAAGAACTCTGGCAGCTTGTTGTCTGTCAACCTAGAGTACCTGCCGTGTAAGATGTGAGAATCTCACAGAATGCTTCTGTAAGCCGTGCAGTCTTCTTGGTTTTATAGATACAGTGATTATAGAAGACATTACTAAAAAAATAATCCAGAATCATCAATGGTCTTCAGAGCTCACACTGTAATAACTGGAGTTGCCAGGGTTGTTGTTGTATATCAACCTAGAGCAGCTGCCTTGTAAAAATGCACAGGCTCAAATGTTTTACATGTATAGTCTCACAAAAAGCTACCGTTATCATGCCGTTTTCTTGATACAGTGGATACAACAATAACAGACTAACAGCAGTTGTAAAAAAGATAATACAGAACAGTCAGTGGTTGATATGGCAATTCAGAGTTCATACCAGACATGTAAATCTTAAAATGTCGTGAAACTTTTTCTGTCTTTGTGGCAAATTTTCTTGCAGTTATGTACAGATACATTCACTTTACTTATCTTTCCAAATTATGTGTGTCATGCAAGACATTATGGCATAATTTGCATTGAAAACTTCATCCCTACCAATCAGTGCATTAATTCTGTGTATTTCTTTGTTACTATGGCAGAGCACTTGACAACCAAGTTTACGTAGCAACAGTGTCACCAGCCAGGGATGACAAGGCCTCCTACGTAGCCTGGGGTCACAGTACTGTCGTCAATCCATGGTAACCTTTAACCTTGTCCAATTTCTGTTACAGTCATTTTATCAACCACCATTTATTTAGAAGTACATTCATATTTTATTTTTTTCCTAAATATTAATGCATTACTGTAAGAAGGAAGCATTCATTTCAACAAGATTGTGACAATTTGAGCATGCCAAACTGGATGAAAATCAATCATAAATGTATTCACACAGGCAGAGTCAGTTACAGTCAAGTTCAATCATGTGATCAGCAAATTTCAATGATGCAGACAGAGTTGGAAATTGATATGCACACCGCCAGTCGACATAGTTGTCTTTGTGAAGTCATACATGTCGTGTTTATACAACAAGAGATTGTAGGGATTGGTTTAAGCCACTAGCCCTACTTTCTGATTCATCACTTTGATGTGAAATAGTTATACGAGTTCTCCAAGTTCATAATGTATATTGCTGTCCACCATTTTGCTGCCTCAATCTCTATGCTGTAGGTTTCATTCAAAGTAAGCATGGCATTTCACTTCCCCAAACAGAGAAAATATAATTCCATCTTCACAAGTCATCACTGTCCTGGCATTGCTGCAGACTTGCCCGGTGTTTCACTCTGTGGTGCACAAAACCATATTTTGTTCAGGCATATCTTGCTCTCTCTCTCTCTCTCTCTCTCTCTCTCTCTCTCTCTCATTTACACATATGGACATATACACATTGTCTCTTTTTACTCATCCATCTCTCATATACAAACTCTGTGCTTACAGGGGTGAAGTGATTGCGACAACGGACCATGAAGAGAAAATTGTCTACGCAGAGATTGACCTGAATTATCAGAGTGAAGTCAGACAACAGATTCCTGTACAGCAGCAGAAACGACACGATATCTACTGTGTTCAGGATCTCAGTGACAAATAGACAACAAGTACATATATTAAAGCTATGTAGTGATATTAAAAATGAAATTACTCCAACTAATTTATTTTATGATTTGTAAATGTGCTGCCAACTCACAAGTACTATGCTCACAGTGATGAACTGATAAATAACTATTTTGTAATGATATAGGATTTTATTTCAAAAAACCTTCAGAAATATTAAGTCTGAACTTATCTTTATGGAACTAAGCTGTCTGATTCACTTTTAAACACTGACATAGGGAGTCATTTATTTCACTGACATGAATGAACTGTGTGTGACAGTGCCAATGTTCAAGTAAGCCTTACAAGATGAATGTTGATCACTGCAATACAATCTGTATAAATGTCATATTGGTACTAGCCTTACCCTGTGTATGTCAGTCAAGTGAAAATTTTAAATTTTCCTTCTAACAGCAAAATGTGACAGCACATTATACTGAATAAAAATGTGTATTCTTTCATGTAATTTTGAAATAAGCTTTTTCCACCATTAAAATGTATATGGAGTCTAAATGGTTTAATCTAAATATTATCTGTACTGGTAATGTAATGCAGATTATTGGGACTGTCAAACAGTTCTCTGAGTCTGTATTGAGAGAAAGAAATTATCTTTTGCAGCATTTTGCTTTTCACAGTTTTTTGACATTAACTGACCTGAAATTCACCAAAGATAGTCTTCCATATTGAATAAATCTGCTTTATATTACGTCGGTTTCGAGTTGTCAGAAACGCATGAATTTTTAACATCGGTCGCATGGGGGCGCTCGAGATTTTGCAAAAGTGAGGGCTAAATTTTAGTCATGGAGGGAGTCGCAACATCACGCGTAAGACGTCCGCAAAATGAACATAAAGAGCTAGCTACGAGAATTTTTAAAAGCAAGCAAGATTCCCCTTTCCAAAGCTAAAAAGCTGAGTTGGTAGAGCTGCTGAGAAATCGATTGACCTTGGATTAGAAACTATAAAACATGTGAAAGAGGCTCCCCACCTACTATCCAAAATGTTTTTTTTTGTGTCGAGTTTGTGTTTGATTCGTTTTGAATATGTGTTCCTACATCCTTATCCGATTGTTTCTGTTAATAAAAATGTTTGTTTCATTTCGGATATTTGTGGGAAGTTTGGATTTGTGTGTACGGTAATGTTCGTGTGGGGAAAGCTTATGGCGAGACGCAGCCAGGCCTATGGTGTGACAAAGTTTCTGCCCCTTTGATGCTTGCGTTTCGAAACCCGAGTGTGGTTTCTCATCAGTCGCAGTGTAGATTCTTTCCTGTTTGTGTTTGTGAAAATTTATTTTAATGCATTTTAATGATCTTGCTCTTCGAGTAGCGAGGCAAGTTCCCGTTTTACATGCGTTGGCAAGACGCCGACATCGAGACTGTTGCCGTTTCGTTTAGTATTACAAGAATCATCGCCCTCGAATAATGTCGAATAATGTCGCTCACGCTTATGTTTTGGCGACGTGTCCGTCGAATTCGGCAGAAATCACACGAAACGAGCGATTTTGAAGCAAATTGAGTACCAGGTATGAATTTTTGAGAATGATAGGGAACGATCGACGGTTACATGATAGATGAACTTGCTACTTTTCACGGTAAAATCGAACGTCGAAGAAGACATGGTGGCATAATCCCTTTATATAGGAAATATAGTCATTTGGTTTCCTGACATACTTTTCTCAGGCATATGTACACACGTCTATGGGGCGCATAGTCTGAGAGCGGAATAGATTACAAACATGTGGAAACTGTTAGGTACCCAACTATTAAGTTCACGTCGTATCATCCTTATCCATTTCGACCTCAGGCGTTTCTCTTTCTTAACATCAGGGAAACGGTGGAAGGTCATGCTATTCATCCATGGTATTTGTCGAGTTTGCCGGCTTTGCAGTAAAAGTTTGGCATAGTCAAACTCTCACGGTGACAACAGAGCAGATGAAAATAGACTAAACTTAGGTTAGGAATACGGAGTCTGTGTTATCGCAATGTACGCAGACCAGAGTCCTGCAGAAAGTAGCCCTCACTTCCGGTCAAAGGAAGAGCGCCCCTAGTGGCGAAAGCTCAAAATCCTTGAATTACCGCATGGTCTTATGGTAACTCGAAACCGACGTTTCGGGTGGTTTCGGGTGTCTGTCATAGACATATCCCTAGGATAATGTCAAACTGCAATATGGCTTGAAATTACAAGAGTCTGCCAACAATGATTAAAAGGTGAAAGTTGCTCTTGCTGTTCTTGTTCATGTAAAATATGATGATTCTATTAAACTGTTCAGTGTTCAATTGTCAACAAACCAAATACAAAGACTTTAAAGAGACATTGTTATGAGGAAAAGCGCTGGAGTTGATGTAAGTTACAGTTTCCATCAGAAATATGATGATGTAATAGAATGGTTACAGTAGGATTGTACTTGACATTCACCAAGTCATGTATCAACGTTATTTTAATTTCATGTTTGATTTTATCACAGTCACTCTGCCCCAAAGTAACCGTGGTGTTATGAAGGCAATTTACTGAAAGATGGCAGTTAGTTTCATTAAGCTTCTCTAGCCTTTGATGGTTTTGTCACCTTTTTTGTTTTAATTGTCAGAGGTTTTTTTGTCTGCTGCCTGAAGCATGTTGAGATTCACAGTATTCGTCTTGTCGTCTCAGACTGTAGACTGCGTTGTTGTTGACAAGTGACTTACTGCATGTGTGGGAATCGAGATACAAATAATATAACATTGCATTGTATACATATAGACACTGTGTTGCGATGTCAAACAATTGTCTTTCAACAAGAATTTGCGATGGACATATACAACAAAAATTGTGATATAATCCTGCAATGTTACATTGACTTGCCCTTTAAAGCGCTATCCAAAACGATCAGGACATAGGTCTGAAGTTACTTGATTGTTTCACATATTATTAGTACATCAACGTGGAGCATTCACATCAGCCTCTTTATCAAGTGGTCATGAAAACAGAGGCGTGATCAGACAGCTTGTAGACTGTCTTGAACTTTCTTCAACTGTCTGTAATTGATTCTTTGCCAGGATTTTCTGAGACACTGACAGGTACAAATTATGCAGGAAAGGAGGCCATATTCCTTGAAAGTTGTAGCATGAAATCTATTTCATGAAAATTGTCTAATTTTTTTTCGCAAAATGCAAAGATACCCATTGGAATAAAACAAGAAGAGCAAGTTGTGGTTTTCTGATGCCCTTTTTCAGCAGGGGATTTTATTAAATAGAGAAAGTTATTTTTTTTATTTCAATTGGAAACTAATGTTTTAATAAACTAATGGTGTATCTGTACATATCCATCATCCCGTGTCAAATTTTTGTTACCATGGAGATAAGCCCTTCGTACCTCCTTGCATTAACCTAATACTTTTCCATCCACCAAAATATTGTCTTCAATAGAAATCTCAATGCTAAGTAACTTTGTTTCAGGAGAAATAGTTTGTTCCCTTTGTATGTTTCACAAGTGTCCAGGGACATAAGCTGTAACTTGTGGCAAGTTTTTCAGTATTCTGCTTCTGTATATCAACTACCGTGTCTGATCCTAATCCGTTTGTCATGCTGAAATTTGGAGTATTCTTATTTTTCAACACAGCTTGTAAGCTTATGTGTGTAGTGATCATTGTTTATTGTTTACAAATGAATTCTAGTCCGGACTTGAATACAGGCATTAAATTACAGTTTAGGGATTCAGTGGAGAAAGTGTAGGGAAACCACAAAACGAAAGTTTTGAAAAAATAGCCAAATACAGCTTATGGAGCTTTAAAACATGAAAACATAGCTTCAATACTTAGCGGTGTGTATGTTTTACAGGATAGCAAACTGATGATCCAATCATGGATGTAAGAAAATGACATCCATGATCCAATCTAGACTGAAATCGAACTCTCTTTCAACACCGTGTTTCGCTTTAATTATCACTCTGGGTACAAAAGGTAACCGCTGAAGTTTGTGTACTTGACATTTGAACCGAACAGACACGACCCGCCGGTCATGGTAACCATGACAACGTCGTTCTTTTTCAACTTTATTATTCTTGTTCCGCTGCCGGTGGAATATTTTTCGCTGTGCGTGTAGGCGCTGACGTCATACTTCATGTCTTTCAGTGATTGGTCGCTTATCGTGATGACGTTAGTGCTGCTCGGACAGTCACCCATCTTCATGATGTTCAAATTAAAAATATAAACACCTGGAATTTCACACTTAAAGAGGCTTCTCTTCGTGTCCCAGTGTTCTCCGATATTTATAGAAACTTCGTCAAATATCAGACGCGTCTGTTTGTCAGTTTGTAAGATGTGTTGATCTAGCGATACGTAGAAGGCCGATTGCACAGTTTCTGGTTTCGCATACCTGTTGCACGTGACGTCACAGGTACCTGTACCAGCGTCGGTGTCTGCCACGCCGATGTGCAGAGTCACTAGAAAACACAGAAGGGTGGCCATTGATGAAGTCTTCTTAATCGCCATAGCAACCAGTCTGAAGTAAATGAAAATTGACGTGAGAAGGGAGACTATTTAACCCTTTGAGCGGAAAAGTCAATGGTTCTACTCCGGAATAAAAAGGACGCGATGCGTACGCCATTCTACATACATCAGTACGCCCAAATAATCACGTGATGCCGGTACAAACAAACCCACATGTGTACTGAACGCGTAGGAAATACACGTACGTCTGTGCGCGTTTGCGCACATGGCTTTGTTTGTACCGTGGCCGATTCGAATTCCGGGTTTGGCCTATTTTTGTTGCATTTATACCTTATTTATACCTCAGTCAATTTTTTACAGAATTTTGCCCAAATTTTGATAAACAACTTTAGCAAATAAAATGTGATGTCCATTTGATCCAAAATTATCAAAAAAAATACTGAAAATACATAAATTTTGGCAAAATGTTGCACTAAAATTTTGATGGGAAAAATTGCAGCACTCAAACGGTATCAAACACTATACATCATAGCGTTTCACGGCCAGTCACCTCAGTTAGGTCATTTGACTAATGATAATATCTTCATGCCAAAGGTCTCTGAACTCACAACACAACTAAATTATTGGTTATATACGCCAATAGAAACGCTTTCTGTCGGATTCTTGAACGGATATTCTGTATTCTAACATAGATTTTACGAAAATCACTTTAAAGAGGGTGTGCAAGATTGCAATTTTGACAAGATTCTTGATCTTTAGTCTGGTTGATGGTAGAAGTAAGAGAAACGTCTGCCATATGGTATGAGCAAATCGGAATTTGATGATCATGTTTTAGCTTGGAAACAAAGAATGTTATTTTGCAAACAAAAAGAAATTTTTCGGCTCCTGTAATTTTTTCAATACCTTTTACTCAAAAGTCGTGTATGTTTTGTTCGCGTGGAACACGTGAAAATGTTTGGCCACTGTCCGATCGTTGACGGTGCATTTTTGGAATCAGCGTGTGTGAGGCTTGAACATTTTCTTTTTCATAAGAATAAAAAAGTTCGCTCCCGCAAATATTGACCCCTTTGCCCACAGATTTAGCATAACGATTCAATAACTGTGAATACAGCCATCATGCGTCTCTATCAAGTCATAAACACTTACCGTCCGCAACAAACCGGTCCTGGATCCTAGAACGGTGCTTGCCTATGACTGACTCCACGTGTCGGATGTGTCTTTACAAAAAAACTGTCCTTTGCTCGTCACTGACTCCCTCCACGTGTCTGTACGAAGTGTGTGGGAGAACTAGATATCGTAAATTGCCGTTAACAGATGACGACTTTATTCAAGATGGATTGTCAATAATTCTTATCGTAATGTTTATCTATTCGTGCGCTCACTTCTTATCTCCAAGCATCAATGTTTGAAATGTGAACCATGACATGACAAAGGAATGCTACGAAACATTGCGTTTTTATGATCGATGTTGTAGAGTACTTAGCATTTAAATATGCAAGCAAATATTCATTCCAACCAAAATGTTATCTCTCGGATGGAGTTCACATTAATTTGCCGAAATATTTACACATTCTGATTGACACAAAAACAACGATTTAAAATCTACATTCGTTGCTATGCTTTATCGAATTCGACAAAACATTAATACCACAAAATCAGTCTCGAATAGGTTTACATGGCAATCACACGTGTTGGTGACCTTGCTTTAATGTATTTGAAGTAAGATTTAGTGTTATTACACGATCAATGTTAAAAGTCTGACTTTTGATAAAAATTACTAATTGCTGCTGTATAAGTGAAGAGAGAGAAAACTAAAATAATTTCGCTTCTCGCTACTGTCGCCTCACAGGAGTCCGCAAAAATATATTTTCTTCGACATCAATGAGAAATATATATTATGATATTATATTATAGATTTTCCACAAGGTATACCCGTAGACAGTAGACAATTCTACAGTCTATGGTATACCACATGTATTATTTTAAAGCATCCTTGTACTCACAGGGTAGGCCTACTGGAATTATTCTGGTGTGTCGGGTTTCTGTAATTAAAGATAATTAATATGCCACAAAAAGTGAGCTTAAACACAAAGTCAACGGTCATGAATACTGATAGTATCACGTGTTCCATGAAATCAACCAATCGGATTAATGTTTTTTTCAAGATAACCACGCTTTACCGTGGGAAATGGTGGCGCTTTTTCCGCATGTCTTTCTCATTCGCAATCTTTGAGTCGCGGTGACCTGAACATCGGCCGCAAATAAACTTTGGTTTGTATGATAATGATGCTGCCATCCATCGATAGTTGCACTGTATATTTAGTTAAATGGAGTTTTACCACCCTGATGGCAGTATACCGTAACATCATATGGATGCTATCCCCAGCATAAACTGTGATTAAGCTAGTCTGCAGGCTATAGGTCATACAACGCATCGCTCAGAAATACGTTTGTCTAAAACTTGAAATGATCTTGCGTCAATTAAGAAACATTGATAACGGATAGCAATAATGTTTTTGTTTATTTGTTTGTTTGTTTTTCTTCTTGCAACTACAATACGTATGCCCTGGAATATTGGAGCTTTTTTGTTTTGTGGATATTTTTTAAGGTTTTGATGACCGAGGGATATATACTTACTTTGGCGCAATCTCGCCTTCGCTTCGGTTTAACCATGTACCTCCATGGTTTAACGTTTTGGCAAACATTTGCAGCTCTTGGAATTTCCGCCGAATATTCGTTTTCGACTTCCAAGAACTGCAACTGCGCAGGATTTAATTAGTTTACGTAGATAGTGTTAATTTACATGAATATTTTACACAAAAATTATTCTTTTCTGTTCAAATTTTCACTTTAGCAATTACGGTGTGAAGACCAGCGCTTTTGTGAGATATACCACATATCAGCCTCCGAACCCCATATCAAAATGGAATAGTCCTCTTCAGGTTACGTAATCATTCCCTTTCTTTTCCCTTTCATACCTTTCCATTCCATTGTTTTCCTTCTGCATGTCGTCCTTTGTAAGCAAGCAACTGTGTAGAGTGGAGAATCGAGCACCATTTCTATGGAATGTGGTGAACAGAGGCGAGCATAAAGCATTAAATGTCTTGGCCAGTACAGTGTTGAGTACACTTAATGACACAGGTAAGAGAATTTTAGTGAGGCTATGAAGGTAGATCGCTTTCTCTTTTACCATCAAGGAAAGACGTAGTCAACTGTTTTATGGAGCTGGAAAGCTCCGTGGCTATTTATACATGTTTTGTCACAAGGGAACAAAAGAGAGCCAAGCAAACGTGCAGCTCTCAGCCATTTAGGCGAAGGTCATTTTCGTGAAAAGCTGTATGAGCTTACAGTTGTGACATCATGTATATCGTGCTTCATATCTTTATACCTACCAGTAGTTGCAGCTCATAGAATGCTACCTATTAGCCCTGCGTACAGGTCTGTGTGTTCCCGGCGTATAACGCCGGGAACACGCAGACCTGTACGCAGGGCTAGCTACCTATATGATATGAGTATGTATGTATGTATGTATGTATGTATGTATGTATGTATGTATGTATGTATGTATGTATGTATGTATGTATGTATGTATGTATGTATGTATGTGTGTGTGTGTGTGTGTGTGTGTGTGTGTACGTACGTACGTACGTACGTATGTATGTATTTATGTACGTACGTACGTACGTATGAGTGCATGCCCTGAATGCATACCGCGTACCTTTTAGAATATGTTTAATATCCTGCGTTGCCAACCATATACGGACAAATCTTAAACTGTTAGATACTTTTCTTTTGTTATTTGGACTGTTTACTCACCTGTTCGTGTAGTCACATGATATTGGTAATCATATAAAGGAGGAACTGATAAATTTCTTCGTGAAAAATAATTTTTTAACATAAGCGGTATAAGGCAGACGTGGTATTTTGGTGGCAGCAAGCAGGCACTATGTGTTTGGATTCATAATTGTAAGATTAACCATCTTCTTCTCTCTCTTTTTTTCTCTATTATCAGACACAAAATTAAAATGTCGGCTGGTCTTTGAGTAAAGGTTGACGTCATGGTTCGGATGACGTCACTTCGTGTCATAATTTTATCACTGCTTTTGGGTGTCACAATGTTTACATGTAAGATACGAGGTGAGTTTCAGTGATTCAATGATGTTGTAGCATGAGTGCATGGCTTCTAAACCTACACCAACTCCAAGTCACGTGACTTTTCTCGGCAGCAGCTACTGATTGGCTCCAGCAAGGTTCACAAATCCGAAGGCATCGCGTTCAGTCTACGATCTAAACAACAGCCTACCACTAACGCGGCAGCCTTCTGAAGTTTATTCATTTAACTTACTTCGTTTTGATGTTTATATGGCAACGGACTTAGAGCAACTATAATCTAAACTAAGGACTTAGAGCAAGTATATTCTAAACTAAATGTATACGAGTAGTAACGATGGCATGACAGTAAAATTATGATCCTCGGAATTTGCGAGATCTTACATTCAAGGTTTCGCAAAAATCTGTTTTCTTTGGAGTCATATAACATGAACGGACCAAATGTCAAAATAGCAGTTGTTCATAAGTGGCATGACCTCCATTCATTTTAACACAAAATGTAAATATTTCTTGCAGAGCTTTTAATAAACCCTGTAGCTAACACGCACCAAGCACCAATGGAGATGTGTTCTGACATCGACATCCGATCGTTGAAGATTGGAACCATGGCAAGCAAAAACAATTCGGTCCATGTCATCATCTTTGCCAGTAAACGGACCGGTTCATCTTTTGTCGGGGAACTCTTCAATCAGAATAAAGAATTCTTCTACATGTTTGAACCGATAGAAGTTTACACACACGCCGTCATGGAGGGGAGATTGTCCAACTATCTCTTCGACAGCAAGTCCATCGACACCCTTCATTCTATCTTTACCTGTGACTTTCACGAACTTCCCGAGGAATGGCAACTCAATGTACAAACCAACTGTAATTTCGGTAAAGCGTTTTCTGTAACAGAGGTGTGCAAAGACAGACGGACAACCAACAAATTCACTAAAAGAAAGCGCCAAATTAGAAAAACTCTGACAGAAGTCTGTAAAAGTCGTCGACACATTGCTGTTAAGATCATTCGAATATATGATATTAATTTGTTGAGGTCTCTGTTGGTTGATTCCAAATTAAACGTAAAGATTGTTCACCTCGTTCGCGACCCAAGGGCGGTGTTCAATTCCAGGAACACGTTAAACATGATTAACAAGGATTTCATCCGAAGAGGAAGTGAAGACGAAATTTTGCAGTACTGCAGAGACTTGGAGAAAAATGTGCTGGTTGTACAAAATTCCCCGGATGTATTTCGTTATAGGTACACAATACTCCGGTACGAGGATGTTGCAAAATACACTATTCAAGAAATGCAAAAGGTGTATAAATTTTTAGACTTGAACGAGGATGATGACATTGTCAGTGGTTTATCAGGTGACGTGTCTCTGGGAAAATCACCAAAATTTTCCACAAGGAAGAATTCGAAATATGTAGTTGATGATTGGAGGAAACAAATAACAATTGATGATGCATTTACAGTCCAGAGAAAGTGTTCACACGCCATGCAATTACTAGGATATCTAAACGTGACAGATTATGATCAACTACGTGACCTTGATTTAGAACTAACCGTCAATTTCGATGAAATTCATTTGTAGATTGTATCACTTCATTGTCAATGTATGTAAACACCCGCCTCTCTCTCTCTCTCTCTCTCTCTCTCTCTCTCTCTCTCTCTCTCTCTCTCTCTCTCTCTCTCTCTCTCTCTCTCTCTCTCTCTCTCTCTCTCTCTCTCTCTCTCTCAAAGTTGCTCGTACTACATAACATTAACATATTATGTTAGAAATCAAAATAGGACTACAAAAACTATTTCTTGCATTTTGTAAATCTTACAATAGTGATTCAGTAAAAAGCACATTTAGTTGTGAAGTTACTCGATTGTTATTTTAATATGTTGTCGTTCGTCAGTAAAACAACTTCATCGACATCTTGAGAGAGAAATACAAGTTCTTTCATGAACTTTTCTGTTGTTTTTACATAAGTATTAATATTTGAACCCCATTTATTTCTTGAGAGAATGTCGGCTAAGATAGTTTGCGTGATGCACGTGGTCTATTGTATTGATCGTCTTCTTAATTGTAAATTCCAAAGCTGTCAAAAGCAAGAACAATGAACAGAGAATCTCAATATTTGAAAAAGTCTTAGACAGTCTAAGCAGAGTACAGTTATTGATGATTTAATATCACAAATATAATATTCAAATTTGCGTCAGTCACTTATTCCATGGTACAAGCTCATTTACCTGTTTACAAAGGAAACAGGTAAAAAACATTCACGAACAAAAAAACACAAACTATAAAATTACAAAAAAAGACATTTAAAATGAATGCACATAGAATCTTTAAAAAATTTCGGCAAGAATAGTATGCTTCACGCTATTTCCAATATACAAAGACAATGTGTAGTTTATGCCTGATGAATGAAAGATTTGCTAGTTTTTATATTAAAATATCAAAATCGAACATCATTGTTAACATTTTCAATGGTAGAACGTCCGATATAAAAGACAAGCTTATCAATGCCTGGACAAAAGGAGTCGTAGTTTCTGTGGGAATCTTTGATACAAACACTGTTGACTGATATATGCAAGGTAGGAAACAAGGTATACAACTCTGTAAGGGAGAAAAGTACATTATATGCGAAGAAAACCGTTATAGCTACAAATTCGAAAGTCTCTATGAATGGCAGCACAAAAGAAAAAAACGATATGTTATCATTTAATTGTCAAAAATATGAAAATATTTCATAGGAAGAACAACAAATAAACATTTTCCTTTAAACTGGCCCAGGACATTTTGTCTAAAATGTGATACAGAAAACGTACAAAATATTGATTCTTGTTAAAATAGACGACTGTCCTCAACGATAGTTCATTAAGAAAGTCTTTAATTTTGTCGAAATGCATCGAGTCTGATCGTAAAATATACAAAGACTCGAAAAAGTTTCTTTGCCGAGAACATTCTGCGGCTAGTTATTGTGACCGTCAAATAAAAACCGCAAATTGAGAATCTTGTGATAGCGCCCTCTTTTAAACGAAAGTAAACTCTACACGACTTACGCCTCACGAGGGCGATCTGACTAGGAAATACGCTGCACTGAATCATGTATGTTGTTATTCAGTAATGGCCGTTGGCCAGGACGTATCGGCCTTCGTTTACTTTCCGTAAACGTTCTTATTGGAGTATACCATGATCATTCGATGGGAATATCTAATGTATATTATGCAGGAGTTATCACAGGATATACAGGTAATGTTTTACAAGTACATTTCACTGACAAATGAACCGTACCGGTCGTTTGTCTCTGGTGTAATTGAGATCTGATGGTTTGTCAGGACAGTCCAATACACAATCTCATCAAAATATTCCATTGTTGTGAGTTTGAAAAATCATTAAATCGCCAGTTTGTGTTTTTAATAAAACTAGTGAATCCTAACAAAGTATAAAAAATTAGTTTTTAGTCCGAAAACCAGTATGGGAATTAAAACTGTTGAATTTTAAACATTGCATTTTCAAGAATCAATTAATTGTTTTCATTCATTTATGATTTATCAAAAGTTACTCATATTTTGTTTACAAAAAATTCTCATCATGGATTCTGGTCACTATAGACAAGTCCAGCGACTCATACACAATAAAATTTTAGCCCACACTTGATGTCTAAATTTTGTAATTCTTCCAAAAATTGAGAAATTCTTATCATGACCAACTTTACTTGGCATTCCAGTGACGTCACCAATTCAAACTGCTCATTGCAATCAATGCATTTATGAAAATGTCAGAAATTTTTCACCCAAAATTTTAAAACTTGGTTTTCAACCACCATAAACATGTCCATCGAGTTGTAAACAAGAAATTTTTAGCCCACACTTGATGTCTAAAATTTCTAGATTTTGAGAAAAATGGAGAAAACCTACTGACCTACTTTACTTGAAGTCAACAAAACAATCGATGACGTCACCGATGCAGACCGTCCATTGCTTTCAATTCATTTTCAAAAAATTCCTGAAATTTTCACAATTCTGATCCGGATGCACATGAAGTTCTGTGTCGAGTTGAGGACAAGAGATTTTTAGTCCAAACTTGGGGTGTAGGATGTGAAAAATGTGTTAAAAATGGTGATATTTTGATGAGATTGTAATGCATATCTATGTTGATACAGAGTATACACTGATTTGGTGGAAGGACTGATACGACCAGGACGGCCACTCTGTGACAGCAATTGTTGTTGTGATGTCATCATTGACTGCAATGAACTCTGGGTAATACACAACACCTTCAAATAATACACAATCCAATTGTCCATCAGATCTCAGTTTTACAATGCCATTACTCCTCATTCTGCTTCTACAAATATAAATATTGCCGTGTGAATCGACATCCAAGCCTCGTGGATACTTTAACCTATCATTGCGATATGAATTCAGAAAATTCAAATCAGAATCTAAAACATGAATGACATGTTCGTTGTAGTCTGACACTAAGAGATGGTTGTTGCTAGTAGCCATTACAGAGTGTGGATAACTGAATAGATCACTGACTCTTGCAACAAGTATTCCATCTTTGATGTTGTATTTGATCAAACTTTTACCTTTGCTGTCAGTGACAAAATAGATGCTGCCATTACAGTAATGCTCCTAACCTCAATGTCTGCACTTTGGGGAATAATTTGAATAATTTTTTTATTTTGGTCACAAATAATTATTTGGTTATTACCGATGTCAGTGATAAAGAAGTGACCATCAGGGGATATGGCCACATCCCATGGCTTGAATTCTTTGTTAAACTGACCATCAAATCTGATAATTTCTATGACCACCTTATTCTTATTGAGTATTTGTATGCGATGGTTTTCTGTGTCACAGATCACAAGCTGATCTCCATGCCATGCCAGACCATGTGGTGAATTAAACTGTCCTGGCTCTGTACCAGACTTCTCACTGCCCAATACCTGCAATGTCCATTCGTGACCTGTAGAGTAAAGAAGAGGTCAAAGGTCAATGTTTAATGATAGGAGCTACAGGTAAGTTTTTATTTCTTTGACTCAAGGAAATTATTGAAATGAACATTTTTTATTGACATGGAGATTTGTCTAACTCAGTGAAAGCTCCATGAGGAAAATATTCCTTTCTATTGTGTAAACGAATTTCCGAAATTCTTACAATTATTTACCTTTAAAGTGTCATGTCAATAATTTTCACAGGTGTTTCAATTTCTTTCAAAGTTGTTTTAATTTCAAATCTCACATGGCCTAAAGTTCAGACCATTTAAATTGCACAGTTCACCAAAATTGTAATTACAATATTTAGACAATTTTGGGACCAATCCTGACGGGTGTAGCATGCTAGCAGGGTACGCTTACCCATTCCGGACACCTGGTACCACCACTAACTATCAGTGGTTCAGGATGGTCCTACTTAAATTTGTAAATCACAAATGTCCCATGGACCTGGTAATGTATTACCTTGCATGGAAATGATTATTGGACCAGTTTATGTCATATTATGAATTAAATTTTCCAAGTTTTCCAGTTTCTAGGCTTCTTTTGTGTGTATTGTTCAAAAATAATTTTGGCCAGCTTTGTTTCTGTTTCTAGCAGCTGTATTTAAGAATATTGATATTTGTGAATTTTTATAAACTTCAATATTTGAGATTATTTAATCTCATCTAGGCACCTAATGATTTCATATTTATTTACACTTGTGTGATACCAAAGGGTCAATGTAGGAATATTTTGGATGAATTTTATTGTCTATTTACAGCAATTATGTAGAACCATGCCCCTCAACAGTCTGTTAGAAATAATTCTGAAATATTTTTCATTTATTTGCAGTCACTTCAGTAGCGTGCAGAGCTACCATTCTGTATTCTTGATAAATGACTGAAACATAGGGACAGCTAGATCAGGTACCTGTCAAGATTTGTTTGCAGGTATGTGTGAATTTGTATTATCCGTGTTTGTTTGACATTTCACAGACCATCACTGTTACCCTGCTGTTATCATACTGTCATATTGTGGAACTGAATACAACCAAACCTGTGTATAGTGGTTACATAAGGGACTCAGAAAACTTCATTTTGTTCATCTATTTCTTTAAATCAATGCATTATATGGATTTCCATGCATTGAATAAATAGAATACTGCAGAGTTAAAATTAAAAACATTAAATAAGGGCTGAATTCATCAAAAAACAGACTGAAAAATCTAAACCATTTAACATGAAGAATTAAGCATATGAAAATAACATCATAAAAAAGAACAGTAAAATCACTTAAAAGTTAGTAAGCCAGATAAAAATGTATCACTAAGTCATGAAAATGTAACTGAGCTGTTAAAATGTGTTGCAAGAACAGATCCATGATGTCCTAATGAACGGCAGTGGGCTTTAGGAATATGGAACTTACTCCAAGTGTTGTAGCAATGAACAGATGAATTTAAAACAACACAGTTTGATAAGTGTCATGAAGTACGACAAGGCTCAATGTGGTTTTCAATAGTATGGTAGCATAAAAGGAATGCAACACATGGCATGGGCCTATAGGTCAGTGCTCGGCGAAGGCATACTACATCGTCTCATTTAAGTTCAAGGTCAAGGCATAAACGAAGGCAGGTAGTGGAGGTAGATAAATTTATAGTAATATTTTAAATAATAAGGGAATCTATACAGCAAGGAAATTTTTGAAGTTGCTGACCGGTGCAAAAGAGAATGAACTTATATTTTGAAATGTTTTTGTTTGGGCTAGTTAGAATGAAACCATCGAGGATTTGGTTTTATGTGGCAAAAATAAAAGTATATAAGTAGGTACAAGTATTATGTGTGCACATTAAGTTTGTGCAAAATGTCCTGATGTTTTACAAAACCAAATTTTTACAGCCGGTAATTTTTAGCTGACAGCCGGTTGTTTTGCCGGCTGCCGGCTATTTTTCTACATCCCTCACCATGTTGATGAACGATTCATTCTTTTTGCAAATAAGCATGGAGTGCACTGATATAAGAATGGTAGCAGTCTAGTTGATATCATCTGCAAAACTTCAAATCGGAATACTGGATTGTTGTCAAGTAAGAAGATCATTTTTGTAGCCTAAGAGTTATGACCCCGCATGTACACTGCTCCTGCTAGGAACACCAGTTTTTTTTACCCTGATTTAACTTGCAAAAATATTTATCCAATCATTGCTGTGAGGTATAGCTTTTGAACCATTGAATTGTTGTCAGATGTGTATTATTGACATGAAGTTTTTTGAGAAGAAGAATAGAATGATTGACAGAATCAAATGCTTGAGAGAGATCAACAAGGTGTTCAAGAACTTTCCATAAAGTATTACTAGTATATAGAGATGACTTGCCAGGGAAAGACACTTATTTTTTTATCCACTTGCCCTTCGGGCAAGTGGGGGGTTCGGTTCACTTGCCCCAATTGGAAAACCACTTGCCCAGTATAATTTACGTGTTTGAAAAAAAAACGTTGGTTTTTCATTTCACACACTTTATTTTGAAAATTATCATGTTATCATGAGAAAATGTCAGACATTCTCATAGGGTTCTCCTCACACTTCTAAGAGTGCTGGATGGCTCATTTATATTAATTTAATTATCAAAGCCCCACTAGCAGTATCATTTAGCATTCTTTATGTGATTTTACTTCTGAACTAAAACAAAATTTTTGGAATGTGCTCTTTGAGGGGTTGGAATACAAGTATTGTTAACTGCCCAGTGAGACTGCATGTGCAATTTTGAACAAGAAAAAATAAATGTGTGCCCAAACGTAAAATGGCACCCAATGCAAATATAGCAAAAACAGTGTACACCGTGCATATATGCATTTGAATATTCACGGAAACAACAGAGTAGTCCAATGTAATGCATAGTGTTGAATGTTTTCAACTGGGACAAAAATGTTTTGTTTTCTTTGTAGTATGGTGTGAAATGTAAATTTACTTGTCCAATTTTTTCACTAAAGAATGTTTTGTAAAGCTGCAAAAGACTATATCCTGTTAATGGGTAGAATTTAAAGAAAACCAGAAAAAATAGGAAGCCTTTTTAGGTCAACAAATTTCAAGATTTACAGCTAGTGGAGCTTTCATATTCATAGAAAAAATTCTAACAGTTCATATGTTTGTATGTTTACTTCTTAGGTCTTAATGTACAAATAATAACAGCCATTTTAATTGTACCTTCAAAGTATTTTTGCAGTTAAAAGTTTTAACTTATATATACAGAAAGAAAAAAATCTGTAGCTATAAGGAATGTTTTGAAGCTTCTGAAAAATAATGTACTTCTTTGTCATGTTTTTACTGCGCTGACATCATACACAAGCCCTATGAAGTTTGGATTACCATTGCACTATACCAGTATCCTATGTTTTTCTAATAACCTAGGTGGTCTTTTTAATGCTCATGCGCAGACTAATTAGAATTTAAACCAACAACCTAAGGCGTCGGTAGTTTTCAATGCGTCTTGAAAGCTGAATTTCTCGATGTCAAACTCGCGCCAATTGCTTCTTGACAGTCATTTTAGAATGTGAAAATTCACAAACAGAGATGTTGGTCACCACGGACAAGTAACTTTTTGCTTATTTGCCTTAAAATTAAGTCAGTGTTCATTGAAAATTCAAAGACTGGACCCATTGACACAAAAGCTTGCTCATGACTTTCATTGCATGCCGTCTTGCCAGGATGCCACTCACTGTCACTCAACAAGTTAACATTGAAGAGTACGTTTTAGTAAAAGTCTCCTTTTTTGTGGTGATTTTTCACCACTGGACTTTATTTTCACATCATTATAAACGTTCATACAAAGCACAAAATCCGCTGTGTGTTTCTTTTTTTTTACCGTATCGAACATATTGTGAGACACCGTAACCTCACAGTCAATGCAATGAACTTTGTGAACGTACGCTCCACCAGCTGAATAGCTTTTTCATATGCAAAATCAGCGTACGGTATTTAACCGGTGGTATTGTTTGAACTGCATTTATTGAAAGCGATTACATGATTCTTTTCATCAACTCTTCATGCAATTTTATGAAAAATCTTATGGAAATGTTCACAATCATGACATAATATGAAAATTTTTTGTTCCCTCACCAGAAAATCGTTTCACTTGTCCCGTCGGGCAAGTTGCATCGGAGGTTCACTTGCCCGAACGTGACTTTCACTTGCCCCGGGCAATCGGACAACCCTTAGTGTCTTTCCCTGCTTGCTATGGAGGGTAGGTGTTGCATTACTTTCAGTTTAGGCTGTATGCAGAGTGAAAACCCTGTTCGATCCCTCTGACCTTGAGGGTCAAAACAGATTTCCATCCATAATGCAGTAAGAACTACACATTCTACAAATCATTACATTTGAGCTGGAACCTTCTAATGGCCTCTAAAAATGACTGGCTGTGAGATTTCATTTTCAACCACCATATTTGTCAAGCTCCAAGTTGTCAGATGGCATCTGTTACTGTGAAACTCTTAAAATGTCCTCAGATTCTCTGAATTACCATATATGGAAATTGACTATCCTTACAAAGACCAACGATCATTGGCTCAGAACCAGTTACTAGTCTGCAGTTAAATTGCAAATGCATTTTTTCATTTTGAGTAAGAGACCAGAGTATCGGTAGAGATAACAAGTCGTTTCAAAGTAACCCATTTTCATGTGATCAGGTGTAAGAGTAGTAACTAACTTCTTGGTCCTCCCAGATATACTGTCGTAGGAAAATAGTGCTGACTAAGAGTTTAAACACCTGCAATAATGCTGTAACATATCTTTTAACAGCACATTGGCTTCTTTAATCAGTTAAAAACTGATGAAACAAGCCACCTAAGTTTTCATTGGCAATCTAGAGAGTTATGAGGACTGACACCTCAGGTGTACTTACTTAGTTCTGAATTATTGTTGAGCTAAGACAAATCAATTAAGCTTTTACAGTTAAATATTCTTAAGTTTACAGGTTTATTGTAGGATGATATGTTTGCTGACGGGAAAGGAATATCAATTACCTGTCAAAAGGCAGGAGTATTGAAAGAAACCCTTGAGATATGCACAATACCACCAAGCATTTAGATTATCTTCATTATAACATATTGTTCAAAGATTAAAAATGTTTGCCGTGTAATGACTACATATACATGCCTCGATCTTTTCAGAGAGACAACGCTGTACAGGAACGGTTATGATGCTCAAAGATAAGCAAGGTCAATACTGCATTACATGGTAAGTAACCACGGTGATTTGTAACAAACTTATACATCTAATCATGTACTGGCAAAAGGGTTGCTGAGGGCCCTGCACCATAGACAATTCAGACGCATTTAATTCACTTTGTTGGCATCTAAGTACATTAAAGTTCAAGTACGAACTTTGTTAATGACTAGGTACAAACCTAGAAGTCACTGTAAGTCTTTTAATATTTTAAAGGTTTTGTGAAAATCCATGCGACAAATAGTCCTGGAAATTGATTAACAACATTGTGAAAATGGTCGTTGTTTCTGTTGTAAAATATGCAGCGCTGGTGAAGCCCAAGCGGTCGCCATGGTGGAAACTACTTGCACTTATGATACAATGTGCAAATTTTGAGCTTGAATGGTCTATTGGTCATTGTAAAAAATAACTGTTAATATCATCTCATGGTTATTACAGTTTTTTATTTGAAATCCAATATAGCTGCCAAACCACGTGACCGATCCATATGCCTTTCGCAAATTTGATAGTAATCACACAATGGATGATAGGAACAAAATTTAGTTAAAATAGTGTGGTGGTTCTGGAGAAGAAGATTTATGGACATGGGTTTTCGCAAAAACCAATATGGCCACCAAAAAACCATGTGACCGATTGAAACGTTTTGCGCAAACTTCAAAATGCGCACACTAAAGATGATATGAGTCAAATTTCAGTTCAAACGATGTTTTTGTTCTGGAGAAGAAGATTTTTAAGATTAAATTGGTATTTTTGAAAATCGAATATGGTTGCCAAATCACATGACCGATCCATATGCATTTTGCAAACTTTAAGTACTTACACTTATGATAATATGAGCAAAATTTCAGTTCAAATGGTGCAATGGTTCTTGGGAAGAAAGTTCTTGAATATCAATGGCTGGTAATCGTAAGTTTTTCTTATTTTTTGTTTTTTTTCTTTTCATCTTTCAGAGAATTCATGGATGTTGGGTTGACGAGAGAGCTGAATACATGGATGTGTATCGCATCCATCATTCAGGGACTCAAGTGGAGTACTTCCTGAATAAGCTGTGTGTTTTATTGGATTGACAATAATGGAGTTTGGTTTGCATAATCAAACAAGCTAATAGGCATAAACAGAGGCCGAACAAGAAACTCAATAACAGGAACAGACGTATTAATCTGTTCACCCCTGATTCCCTGGAAATCAGGTTCACAATCATCATTGTAAGAATGAGTTTTGGGCCAAACCATGGTGGTGAAAGGATAATCCACTACTCTCCAGCAATACATTTGGAAAAGCAAAGGGTATGGTTAAGACAAGCAGCAGCCTAGCCTAATCAGTGCATTCCTGGCAACAGATGACTCTTCTGGAATAATATAGAGCACTGAAAGTGACTCAAAATTAACAACTTGAAATTATAAAGGGCAATGTTTATTATGTGATTGATAGTTTGAAAATTAAACATTCAGTTGAAAAAAGTATAAAAGCATCACTAGTTTGGTGTTGAGTCTTCCGTAAAATTAAGTGGTATATATAAATTGTGCCCGGGAAATTTGCTGAATACTTGTTACTAGGTCTGACCATAAATAATTGGTGTCTCCTTAGAACAATACAATCAATTTGCTGGGCTATTAATTTGATCAACTGGAAAGACCCGGTGAATTTAAGATCAGTTAAATTAACTTGCATTTCATTCATTCACATTCGGGTGAGTTATTTAGGCATTTTCCAAAGAAGTTTGTCCCAAAAGGGTCAAGCCTAAATATATCAATGTCGAATGCATTTGCTGTGATAAATCTTAATGCCTTCATGTAATTTAGCGTACTTCAGATTTCTCCATAATTTCCAAATAGTCTTACTTTGATTTCACTCCCTATTGCTATAATTTGTGTTGAAGAGGCTGAATGTCAATTCCTGAGTCAGGTTGTAAGTTAGTAGAATTTTTGACCAGTAATAGGAGCTTCTCACCCTTTCACCCCATTTCCCTCTCTAGAGATCCAACTTTACCATAGAAAACAATGGGATTGGTTAAAATCATACAACAATTCGCATCATTTTTTATCGAAGTAGTATGCTCCTCAATAGTGAGAGATTAAAGTAATGCTCAAACTTTCCCCAATGAAACTTTCAATCGTTCTCTTACATGACATCAGTTTGATACCAGAGAAACAAATTACCCAACATTTACCAATATTTGAAATGCAAAATGTTGTTCAATGTATTAACTTAAAAAACACACGTTTCTGATTTCTATAAAGCTAAGACGGTGAATGTTTTCTTAAACCAAGAACATTATAATGAGCACCCACAAATGGTAGATATCAAAGAGAAGAATTGAAAATATTGAGCCCAAATGTCAGCCTGTCCCCTATGTACATGCTACCTTAGATCTGCCAGAATAAGAACTCAATCAACACTTACCTCCATATACTTTATCAATCATTTCTAAATTACTAGGGTAGCATGCTCTTGACTCTGAAAATAAAACGTGGTCACGCATTAAGTCACAGTCTTTCATTGTCTTTTGATGTGCTGCAATTGAAAGCTTAATCATTGGAGTGTAAAGACTTTTAGTTATATGGTGCAACATCAAACTCACTGTCCACTTTTCTTGTTTGAGTGACAACATACAACAGATAGTATTCAACTACATGTTCTGTAAATGTAATGATAATGTACTTGTACCACTTTGCATAAACTTAAGTCAACTGCGTTTTCTGTAAAGTATATCAGGTGTTATGTGTCAGCCTCACACCGTTTCTACTGTATGTTGCTGACTCACTGTAGTAGTTTTTGAGTTTCCAACAAATTGCCTGCAAATTGTCTTACCCGTGGAGATAATCAGTTGATTAGGTTTATGAAATCATAGCGGGCATGCAAGCAAGCAAGTGAAAAAGACCACTTTTACTTATTTAATGCTATGGACTATATTGACGCACTGGGCCAATTGCTGAAACTGTCAATGATTTGTTTTTTTTTTTTTTTTTTTGTAAAGTACAGTTTATTTTTCCTCTCTTGTTTTCAAGGTGTGTGTGTGTATATATATATATATATATATATATATATATATATATATATATATATATATACACACACATACATCACACACACACACACACACACACACACACCCACATATAATATATAATATATATATATACACACACACACACACACACACACACACACACACACACACACACACACACACACACACATACATCACACACACATACACAATATTGGATATTGAACTTGTCAGCTTAGCCTATATTGTTAAGGCTAGAATTCAAATGTAAATTCAAAACAGTGCATTTAACATGTACAGATGCAGTGTTGACAAAGTAAATTTTGGATGTCCACTTTGTTTTTAGAGCATAGCAAAAACATGAAATTTACATACATAGCAGAAATAATGAAAAAATAGTGGCTTAGATCAACAATTTTGTCAATTAGAAAATGCTGTTAATCATTGAATTAGAATATGACTTAACCAGGGGCTTTAAGTTTGAAAATGTGCCTGGTTTTGGTTGAAAATAATAAACGCAGATGTCTGCTGAGTCACAGTAGCATTTCACATGATTGAAACAGTGTAGAAAACATATCTTCTAATCCTATACAAATGTGATAAAACATGTACGCAATTTTGCATCAGCATGTTTTACAATGTTAAAAGCTGATTTGGTAAAGAATGATTTCTACTAGGTAAAGGTTAAGGTTCTTGAAGATTGTCATGAGGTTATCACTTTTAGCAAAATACAAAATGTGAACAAAGATTTTACAAGCAGTAAAAGTACAAACATAAAGACTTCAAAAGTTACTCATCGAATGATATTCAACTTTACCATTGATTTATGTAAAATGTCATTTCATTTCAAAACAAATGAAAATATTTTACATCTGTTCTCAACACAATACATTCATTGTAGAGACTTCAGTGAAGTTGTCTGCATCTAAGCTGACAATTGTCAGAGTTGCGACTGTTTCCATTGAAACAGTGACGGACAATTTCATCGCATATTGTACCATTGATTTCCCAGTTTTCCTGCACTGAATCTTTGTCGCGGTGTAACATTTCCAAACTTTTGGTTACTATTCAACAATTGTAACATTTTCAAATAGAAA
This sequence comes from Ptychodera flava, assembly GCF_041260155.1. Classification (NCBI taxonomy): domain Eukaryota; kingdom Metazoa; phylum Hemichordata; class Enteropneusta; family Ptychoderidae; genus Ptychodera; species Ptychodera flava. The sequence goes on from NW_027248279.1 coordinate 5,581,533, forward strand.
GTTGTTAATTAGTTTTGCATGAATCATTAATTAACTCACCGTTTAACTTCATTTCCAAATTCAGCATTTCTTTCCTAGCATTATCCAGCTCCTCTTGTATCTTGTTCCCTTCCTTTACAACTGTTTCTAGCTGGTATGTTAGATTTGCTGTTTCTTTAATGGCATTGTCAAGTTTTTCTTTCGGGTTTTTACTTTCTAAGGTAATATTATCTTTATCTGCCTCAAACCTATTCATCAAATCCTGGCTTGCATTAAGCTTTTCCTCTAGGTCTTTTATTTTGTCTTTGAGGGCACTGTTTTCAATACCTTTATCTGTTGCTATTTTATTAGCCCTGGCTAACTGCTTTTTGTCTTCTCTCATACTCATTATCTAATAGTGACTTTTCTCTCCTGCTTTCATTTAACTGAGATTCACAAACTTCAGCAGCTTTATTAATTTCTTTAAGCTTGTTGTCTAATTATTTTGAATATCATTATTTTCTTTCCTAGCTCGTTCTAATTCCTTTGCTACCTCTTTTAACTGCTCTGCCTTAGCACTTTTCAACTCTCTAAGTTTTTCTTGATGCTGCTCACAAAACTGTGACATTTCATCATCTAGAGATGACGCTTTGAGAACTTCAAATTTTCTTTGCTCGTCGGCATTAATTCCTGGCTGTTTAAGATCTATCAAGCACATATCACAGTAGCTACCATTTTCTGAGAGAGCTTTTTTTGGTCTAACAATATTGCCAGACCTTTCAACTTGTGTTTCTAAGGCTGTTGAAGAAAGAAAATTAATTTGTTTAATAAAAGTTAAACGTAATATAAGATGCATGTTTGTAAATGTAAACAGAAAGCAGTGTACTCACCTGGAGTAAATCTGTGAGAGTACATTGGCGTCTAGTTCAGTATGCGTAAGTTAAATGATTGACAAGCTAATTTTTGTGCCGCAGTAGATAGCAAGAAAACAACAGACAGATTTCAGTACATGCCTGTAACAGGGTTTGATCAGTACCTGTAACAGTCCCTAAGAAATAACCGCTGTTATAGGAACTGTAAAATTTGTCAGATATCAGGGGTGTATGAACAGGTCTGTATCAGGCCTGAATGTATTTAGTGAATCAGATGTAATTTCTGAGTGTATCCAGAGCTGTAACCACAGGACTAAAATACTGGTGTACAAACAGTGATGTGTTAGTGTTTTATTTACAGGGCCTGTTACAGGGTCTGAAAATTTGTCAAATTTCAGGGTGTATATTTTGATAAAAACGGACAAATTTTGTCAACAGAAATGAATACAGGCATAATTGTGTTATAAATACAGTGCTTAGATAGGCAAAAATTCCTGGCCCTTATAATCACATCACTGTGTGTACAGCACTGTATATAGCCATTTCACCACAGCCCTGGCCATGGTCCTGTACATTAGCCCCTGTCATAGCAACGGGACGTCTTTGCTGACAGAGACCTGCACCACAATGAAAAGAACATGTTTGAGTATTCATTATTGTGTCAGGGTCTGTACAGAGCCTGTCACAAGCGCAAATACTTTTTATGCTCTGTTGGTGAAATTGTAATTTTAATAGTTATTAGTTCTATGAGCTGGAAAAAATGGAGAAACCTCATGTCAAAGTTACGAAAATGTGTTTCAAATATACCTGGTTGGTTACCTTGGAGATCAGAACTTACAGAGCTGTAAAGTGTATCACTGTTTGTTTGATGTACAATGGACACTGTCTGACAAGAAAATCTTTTCATAATGGTCATTCCATTATGAAATTTAACCTTTCAGACAGTTGCTAAAGTAAAATTTTTCTATTGGAAAGCCCTTTCAAAATCAATAGTAGATATTTCTATGAGTAAAATACATTAAACTGTTTTCATAAAACGGCATACTCACATTTACATGTGTAATTGGACTAAGGTGAATTTGACTCCATTTTGATGAATGGATCTAGTCATCGTCGTTAAAGTTGCTAAAAGTTGTCTATTTGGCTAATTCAATGGCTAAAATTTTCTTACCAAAAGTTATGAGCCCAAGATATCATCCATTCATCAACAAGTATTTCATATAGTTTACAAATATTTTGAGTGACAGTTTGAATAATATGATGTGATTTCACGTTCTAGAGTACTTATGAGATAGCTTTCTACCTGCGTGTAACTGGGGATTACTTCATGCTAGCTTGCTTTAACAAACAATTACACAATTTTCAAATGAACATAATTGTCCAAGCAAGTGATATCAGTTTAGATGTAAAAATCTGTTTTCAGAACATTTAAGCTTTCTGTTTTTGCTTGGCAATGCCGAGGGATGATTTCACTCCAAATTCATTAGTTTACAGTAATATTTGTAAATAATTTTGAGCCGATTCAGGCATTTTTTGACAAAACGTAGGTGATTAATACCATTGCTTGACCATAGGTTGTAAGAGTGATTATGTCAAGCTTACATTATTTGTTCTGACATTACTGGGGACACTGTCATCGAGACCGTATAAACCACTGAAGTTAAAATTTTGCAATTCGAATGAACCTATCTATTCTCTCATGTCGCCAAGTCTCGCACTTCCATAGAATGTACCAAGGAAAATGTGGTCATACAAAACAAAGAGCAAACGTTGATGTAAAATACTACCTTCCACAGAAAACTTGTCAACATCATTGCCTGTTTGTGAAAGACCGAGAGCAGTATTTTCCACCTGGAGATAAGAAAAATAGGATATGTCACACTAAATATCTTTCGACTTTTCATTCGCCATACCTTTCTTGTCGGCATGCATTAGAAATGCATTTTAATGATTCCCCTTCTCTTGTCATTTGAAATCATTGGTTGATCATAATCTTTAAACATATCTACCTGACTACCAGTAATTTGACGGAATGTGATATATACTTACCACCAAACTTGACTGAGGCTCTTTTTCAAATCTTTGAACTTCTTCTTCAGCAGAGTGGCTATATGAGTCAGATAGCACCCCGTCTCCTGTTTGTCAAGAAGAACATTGTCAAGTCACATAATTGTGTTCTGAAAAGTCAGTGCTGAACATAAACATTGACTCTAATTCATTCCATGATAATTACAAATTGTTAAATGCAAACATCTACAATATTAGAATGCATTAGTTAGGGAGCAATCATTATTTACTGCCAGGGGATGGGGGTTGAGGAATTTCATGCCCCCCCCGCCAACCATGATGAATTTGAGTAACCCCCCTCTCTAAGTCTACAATTTTGACTGAGCGCCTCCACTTAGAAAAGTTAAATACCAATGCATGTAATTGTAAAATTTACAAAACAACAACAGCAACAGTAGAGACAATTCAAATCCAGATGTACCTTGCTAGATTATCATCAGTTATCTCATGACAGTTGAAAAAGGTGAAACCAACAAAATGAAATTCAAAGTCACAACAAAATACAGATATAAAAGCTCACGCTATAACCAGTATCCAACCATATAGTATATTGTTTAATTTGGATGGGTATCATGACAGGGTTTTCACTTGGATATCTGACTGGGCAGAATTTGAAAGTACAGGGGGAGAACGTGCGAGAGGCTTAGGGGGAAGTGTCACAGGGTTCCCCTATCTTGCATGGAAATTTTTAAGATATTGATATGTGCAATGATGCAGTCTGGTGTAATCTGAGAAGTGTTTTAAATTTCGTTTTATTTTTACCAAGTGAAACTGTCAGAACATCCCTGGAAGTTATCCCAAGGGGAGAGCACGAGAGCGGGTATTCCCCTCTCGTAATGAAATTTTTGAGAAATTGATGTGTGTAATGGTGCAATCTGAGAGGTGTTTCAGTTTATTTTGCACTCAGTAAAACTGTTTGAAAATGACATTGAACACTCATATTTTCACAGTTACTGCATGATCAGTGTTTGATTACAATATTCAACAACCTATCAATGACAATACATTTTGTGAAAAAACAGTTATAGAGATTGAAGCCAAATGATAATGCAGGAATAGAAAATCTGTGACCTTCCTGTGTCATTTCTCCAGCTGCCAGCTTCTAATGAAAAGTCTTAATATGGTATGTTTATATGTCAAAATGGTTATCGAATAGGTCTATTAAAACATGTTTCTGTGATAATTAAGGATGAATTAACAACAGTTGAGTTTTGTCGCAGATCCTGTGAAAATTTTGAGAAATTGATGTGTGCAATGGTGCAGTGTAGTGCAATCTGAGAGGTGCTTCCAATTTGTCTTTTACCAGTAAAACTGTAAGAAGACCCAAGAAGGAGAGCACGAGAGGGGGTTGTCCCCTCTCGGACCAAAATTTTTTAGAAATTGATGTGTGCGACGGGGCAATCTTAGAGAGCGTTTCAATTTATTTCACGCAAAAAATGACTACCCCCCCCTTCTTCCTCTCCACATTTTCAGTAAACCCCCCTGACATTTTAAATCTTTTGAGTGACCCTCACATTCCTACGACCCCAGGCCGTAAATAATGATGGCTCCCTTAGCTTACGCTGAATGAAGAAAGCATCAAGTTCATCAAAGTTCTTCTCGTCATATGTGACTTGTAGTTTCAGGGGCAGTTTCACTTTTGCAGCAATCTCTCTCATCTCCTCTGTTATCAACCATGGTTCGTATAACTCAGCAAATCTCCCAGTCTGAGCACTTGACTTGAATCTGTAAAGACCTAAAATACTGAGAAAGTTGAGCAACATTCCAAGTGACCCATTTTCGACCTTTGTCACCTGATTCACCCCAATGTCTGCGTTGTAGCAGATTCTTTTTAGGATCTCGACATTACCCTCCTCTATTATTTGCTCGACCTTTCTTTTCAGGCATTGTGGGCATCTGTTTAATGCCTCGGAGACTTCCTGAATAGTATTCTTCAGTGCAGCAACAGCAGACTGGTCGATTGGTTCTTGCCTACATATACATTTTAGTTGTTCATTCTGTGCTCTCAGATGTTCTTGCCAAGGCTGTGTGTTCATTCCAATGGTCACATAAAGACCTAACAGAAATATTACCATGAGTAAACTATGAGTACGTCCTTTAGTTTTAGTTGAACGATGTAAACTGCCTCACTATAGAGAGGTGACATTCATATTGGTTATTGAAAAACTCGTGTCCTAGTAACACACCTGTATGCACAGAATGATACTGACATAAAGAGTTAAAAATAACACCACTATAAACTTCAGTTTTCTATATACGAGTAGGAATGAAGATCCAACCCATTGTCATACAGTGTGCTATACAGCACACCGATTCATTATTCCTCTTGTATGATCCTATCGGTATTTCATATGATACTATACTTATTTTATGAGTCTACGACTGATGTATCATGGGAAATTAACTGTTAACGACTGTTAAATAGAAGCTGTAATAGCACAGCATACCATCTCTGCCCTTTGCCAGTGTGATTACACTGCTATATAAGTGTGTTTATAAGTCTTTACAGTGTTTTCATAAGCTCATATGTTGTTTATAGATGTGAGAATTGGCTTCAAAATGAAATGGTTATCTGTCCCGAAATTACCATTATATCGCGCCGCATCAATGGACTTGATTCACCAAAACCTGAAGAACAACTGTATTTATACTTACCGTCACATGGTTCCTTCCCTTCTTTGAATAAAGCAGTAAATCTACCGTAGCTCTTATCCACCTCTTTACATCCAAGGTATGCACCCTTGAGTTCCTTTGCCCATGTGAATGCTCGTGGAGTTTTTCTATTGCCTGTGTCACTTTATCACACACATTCCCGTGCACTCTTTATCAAGCATCGATCTTCATAGTCACTCAAGTATTTGGTGATAAATGTTCCTAACTGGGAATGTTTTTTCACATATGTAGGGAGTCCAGCTGCAATTGATTCTAAACCATAGAATCCAAAGTCTGCATGACATAGTCCAGTGACACAGATATGGCATTGTTGGAGATGTGTTAAAATTTCGTCGATAGAGGGTGTTGGCTTCGGTTGTGTCACTTTGAAGTCACATGAGAGTAGCTTGCTCAAGTTTTGATCCACCTCTTCTGACAGCGCTCCTGGAATACCAATATGTTCCATTTTAAACAATACCCTCTTGTTTGTTGATGTGTGGTTGCACGTGTCCAATTGACTCGGCAATTTTGCCATAGTCACTCACAGCATCAGAACAAAAGTCAAAGTCTCCGTACGATAATATGACATGCTGTTGCACATTCTGCGTGAATTTGAGAGTTTGTTTCGTGAAACATTCTCGAACTTTTGGCAGAAGTTCAATGTGCGGAATTGTCCTGTCAGGAAATTGCTCTGTATGCATTCTCAAAGTAATCGTACATGCTTGGACCAATGGACACCATTGCATCTGATTCTCTTGGCAATTCTCAGCATATCTCTTCTAGTTTACTTTGTTCTTTGGTTGACATCTCTGCATGGTGATCAGGGTGAATTGCATTAATCTGGTAAAGCTTTGCATTTGGGAATAAGCTCTTCCTGATATCAGCAGCGGCAAAGCTGTCATTGGAGCATATCCGATGACAAATTGTATGTTCTTCAGATCTTTCAAGTCTCTGATAGTAACTCTTATGGTTGTACAGCCAAAGCATGTTGATAGGATCATTTTCAGGATCCAGATATTCTGCCTTTTCCCAGGAATCAAAGTAATACCAGACTTTTCTGCATCTTCTCTCTGGGCGTCACTGACCCCAACGTCAAGTACAGTAGCATAAACCTTGACACATCTGCCTGTCTTAGAAGAAATGTCTTTCAACAAAAGTCTGTGAAAGTCTGGTAGGCCATACTTGTCAACGTCCCATTCGTCAAACACGACCAGCGCTCCTGGTAGTTCTGTCCTTAGGATATGTAACTCTGCATCTGGAAACAGACTGTCACGGATATCTCTGGCAGCATCAGCAGTCATAGAATCATGTCCTACCACGTATTTTACATTCTCCAACTGTCCAAGTTTGGGAAGTGGATTTCATGATTGACTAGCCAGTCTAATTTAGGAGGATATTGCTCGCCGGTCTAACGTTGACTTTCTTCTTGCAGCGATCAGGGTAACACCAGCATTTTGAGCAACTGCTTCTGATTATCGCTGACCTCCATATCAAGCACAGTACAGTAAACGTTTCGTGACTCAATAGATATTCCATGTCGGGCACATAAATCTACCACAATCTCTTTGTTCAGTCCAGGGATATTGTACTTTTCGGTGATCCAGGAGGCAAATACGAATAGCACGGTAACAAGTGTTTCGAATGCGTTTGTAGACAGATCTTTGTCTTTAAAGCTCTTACGATCCTGAAAATTTACATACAAAGTAGTACATTTTACGGAAGGGACAACTATTGCTGACTTAAGCATGAATTTCTAAATTATTATGACGGTTACATGTGACCAAGTAATACAATTAACGTTTCATAACTCAAATAGTGTTCACATGAATAAGATCAAAGTTCAATTCATTTCAATATAATTTCTGATGAATTTTTCTCTCTCGAAGAGTATAGCTATATCTCTCAGCCTTTTCATAAATCATTTATTGTGTGCAACCAGAGTGACTTTCCAAGGTCCAAAAATGAATTGTCTTCAGCAAACTGTTGCAAAAAGGTGAGCTACCTATAGATCATCCACGAAAATTATTTTCACAACCAGCTTTTGTTCCTGTAAATGTGTGTTTTTGATACAGAACCAGATATGCGACACACACTACCGCCCTCCCAGAACATACCATTGCAGTGTCCCAATAGTAAGTACAATATGTGTATTGAAACTGTAAAGCTTTCGACTAATGTTCCCGTTGAGTTTATCAGTTACCCTGTTATCATAATAATCTTGGTTAATAAGATAAATGTCATGCTTTATCGACGTTTGTAGCCATGTTGTTACTTGTTAGTGTGTAACCCTGTATTGTGTTTGTCCCATGCAATAACAATGTAGTATATTTTTGACTTATACAATAACTAGGTATATTGTAACCTACAGCTTTTGACGACGAATTGGTATGATTGCAATTAACTAACGTCATAAATTTAAACATCCTTTCTGTATGTAAACCATTTGACCTACATAAAATATGTGTTAGGTCAGAAATGAAATCTAAGGGTTTGTTGAACATATACATATTCTTCAGAGCGCGATATTTGCATTTTGTACGAATAATATAAAGGCATGTATGCTCCCCCGGTAATCACTGGTAAGCGAGATTAAAAAATAACGCTGCAGTCGACTGGAAAATACAAAGTACCGTTCAGTTCATTTCGACTGAAAGATTCTGATATCTTGTCACTTGCGATCTACTTGTTTAAAGCATTTTTAGAAACATTGTTGCTATGTACTTTTAAAATCTACATTATGTGACTGCGGATCTTGGAATTCTGTCGAGTGGGTTTTAAACTGGACTTAACGTCCCATACAAGTCTAATGAATTTTCTGTAAAAAGAACAGCATTCTATTTGTGTCCGTTTCAGTGTTTGTAAAGTTAACCCCCTTTTAACTTACATTGGAGAAAACATGTGCATTTGTATACTGATTTCTCTGATCTAGCATACCATATTAGGCCTGGTGATTTTATGATTAAAGAAGAACAGTAGAATATAGTGATTTTTTTTCCGGAGATAATAACAAATATGATGGAGAGAGAAGTGACACGTTATGTCGGTACATACAATATATGCTACCAACAAAATGGCGTCCTATCATTGACATAACTATAACCATAAAAAAGATAAATCTTACCGTCTCCTCGGGTCTTTCAGACTCCAAATTAAATGTTGATGAGGTAAAGGCATTTTATAAGAGAGTCAGGCTCGATGATGGTAAATAATTCTGAGGTGTAATGAATGTTTGAGTGTAACTAGTCTAGCTCTTGTAGGCTGAAGTAACTATATATACGCAAGGTAAAAATGTTGCGTTGGGGTGTAACTGAACAAGTGGTACAACAAAAGGGTAAAGTCCAAACGGTATCAGTTGTGACGTCATCTGGCCCAGATGTGTTACTTTATGTTGCAGGTGTACATCGGCCACATCAAAACTGGAAATAAATACTGGAATTATTTTATAAGTGGATGCCAAAGAATTTGACCGCATTTACAAAATATATTAGTCATAGGGCTAAACTATTCGACAATGATTTAGTCGTAATGACTGCATGAGTCAGATTTAGAAGCGTGATATAATACAACTCGATAAGGTTAGACAATATAATAAGACTCACTATTTTCGGGTAAAGATTATTATATTGCCTATGACTCGAGAGAATAGTACATGATATTTGATGCACAGGGTTTATTTTGACTCGCTACTTTTATAGCTCATTGTAACCCTAGATATGTTACAACCTTATTATCGAGGAGCCTTACTGCTTCCACAGATTTATTTATAGTATATTCCGTTTAATTGAAATATATCGTGCTTGAGAATAACCGACAGTAGGGCTTTCATGCACATGTTTTTTGTGTGTTTTACGACATCGTTTGTATTCGGAAGGTGCTATTTTAACTAGTACAGAAATTTGCGAGGAGTTTGCGAGAAATGGATGCTTTCTCGCGTGTTTTTGCGAGAAGTATGCGAGAATACATACTTTCTCGCACTTAATTTGCTTTTTTGCAAATTCCATGAATTTTGTTAAAAAAGTTCCTTTTCTTTCGTTTTTCCCTGATTTTGCCTTTTTGTCAATACTCTCACTATACCTCATTGACAATGATAAGAGTAATGATGTAATACAGTTATCTACGCTACAACCGCAAAAGCATTCTAATCAATCAATGTTTGATAATAAACTTTAAAATAAGACAATCAAACACTGGCCCCAATTTTTCCAGAAAAAAAAATAGATCACAGCAGATAAAATGAATAAAGTAATAAAAGACATCTTCTTTCGGGCAAAAATCAAACACGAGGGGGGTTTTAACGCCAACAATCTGAGCAACAAACCACGCAACAGTCAGACTGCAATAAACGATTCTAGCACCTCTCTTTGATTACCAATGGCAACCATCAAGCTAAACAAAACCGTTCGAGCGACTGATGAAGGGACTCCACTTTCGTCGTGCACTGAGACGAGTCACACAAACATAAAACCGTTTTTTCAGGGAACCCATATCACATGACGAGGGTCAAAGCACTATCGCTTTACTGGTCTCTTACCATGCTTGCCGTTGTCATGAAACCAAATTGATCTACTCGTCCTACCATATCACTAAGAAAGATTGAAAAATGTGTAAAGTTTCCTTCATTTCCTGTTTCTATACTGTATCTGCTTTGAAAGGGAAGGGAAAGAAATCTGCATGGTACTCATGGAATTCTTTGAGGATATCTCTGACACCTTTCGAACACTCACTCAACAACCGGTATCAGTCAATGATGAGATTTCAGTTTTAGAAAAGTTTATTGAATACATGTATGATAGGTCGAGAACAGCTGTACATATGCATGATGCAAGATTGGACCTACCGTATTAAATACGGTATATGCAAGCAGTAACGATCATACAATTAATTCCTCCGATTCAGTTGACACTGATACAACATGATAAACGTGATGCATATCAGGCAGGTTTTATATGGGGACAGGAAACGTATAATTTGCCAAATAGACCTACACCAAGAGACTTGGATGGGAACAACAAGGGTAACCTGCAGCGTCTATTGATGGCCCCATGGAGTAGGCTATTGATTCATGAGTGCTACTTAAATAGTTACATTTGACTGTTTTCCATTAAGAGATGAACGGATTTACAAAATGTACCTTTAAAACCAAAAAGAACAGTCTCAAGCACATAAAAACATACAATTTGACACAAAATTCACTTAAATCGCTAATGAATTTGCATCTAATGCCATAAAATATAATATATGGATTTGCTTAGAAGCCCATATTGGAAATAGCCACCATACAATCTTAGATAAACAAAATCACAAAATATGCCTTTTCGACCTGCAAGTACAGTGTCAGGCACACAAAGAACGTGATATTTCACACAAAACCACTGTTAAACGTGAGATTGTGCCTTTCATGCCATATAGTATATGGATTTGCTTGGAAGCCCGTGGTCGCCATGCAGCTGCCATCTTACATGACAAAATCAATAAATAAAACTTTAAAGCATGCAATAGTAGCCTCAGGCACATAAAACATACAATTTCACACAAAAACCATTGAGAAGGATAATAAATTGTGCATTTTATGCCTTAAATGTAATATATGTATTTGCAAAGAAGGCACATTGGAGAATGCCGCCATATTGCCGCAATCTTGGATGGACAAAACCACAAACTATGCCGTAAGACCTGTAAAAACCACCTCAGGCACATATAAATATACAATTTGATACAGAAACCACACTTAAATCGGTAATAAATTGTACTTTTTTATACCTTAAAATATTTGCTCGGCAGCCACATTGGAAATGACTGCCATATGGCCGCCATCTCGGATTTTCTGGTGGCTAGCGTTGTTTTTTACTAAGTGATACACCATTGATGGTTGTGCAAAGTTTCACGCTTGTATCATAAAATGTGATTCAAATATGTTTGAGACGATATATAATATATTATATTGATTTATGGAGCGTACATATGCTTAGTTCTTCAAGCGGTCAGTGTGAATACAATTGCCTTGAGAGTTTCATTTTGCATCTTATCAATGATAGGACATCTTGAAGGTTCTCAGTTTTAGGTGAAGCTAGGAGCAAGTGTTGAGATAGTTGTCTGTACAAAAATTCGTAGCAACATGTGGTTGTAAACCCTGCTCTTTGACCTTTAACCCTTCCAAGGTATTTGTACGGTGACTGGTGACTGTTTTCTTTGTCGAGTGTTAGCCGCCGTACCATAATATCAGACACACGATGATTTATAGTGTTTTTATTGTAACCCTACAGTACACACCGCTGACATGGACTGTTTCGGTGCGTTCTATTCCCTTTTAGGTCTCCTACTTTCAATTATACATGTATCAGCTTGTCGAACAGTGCATTCTTCGAAAGTGTTTAGCAATTAAAGTACCGACAGAAAAAATTGACATCTTTTCTCCATCTTTTATGTTTACAAATTTTAGATCAGCTTCGCCTGTCCAGAAGTTTACAAGAATCGAGTGCCGATGAAACTATTTAAACCTCTGTAGTCGTTGGTAACAAAAGTCAGAATGTAAGCAACTCATAGAGACTGCCGAGAAAGCAGATTAAAGCTCCCTGCCACAAATAACTGGTCTGTCCTTTACAGCATAGTTGGTAGGCAACCAAAGGTTCACTCAGCGCATCGGGTGACAGGATCATTTGTACCTTATTTTACTATTTTAGGGAGGCTCCTCGTTTTTGTCTCATTTTGTTGCATAAAGGCAATTACTAATTTAAAGATTGTATCTTTTTCGTTTAAACCAAACAAACCTCAATCGTCTTTAAACTTTCAGTTGTTCTATTTCAACCAAGGTCTCCTTAGTACCCTGTCGGTCAAATACAGTGTAGGCACTGACGTCGTAGTCAATGTACGCACGCTTTCGGCGATTTTTTCTCTTATCGTAACGCATAAGAAATTGCGTAAAGACATTGAGCATTACATTTTGTGTGTTTTCAGGAAATTGTGCCATATAGTAGATGCGTTTATTTGCTATTTGGGAGATAATACAATACTCTCAAGTTTATTTTTTTCACATTTAACAAGATTGGAACTAATTTGGGATGAGGCAAAAGTAATTAAATTCTTTGTTTTGCGTCCACTCTAAATGGGAAAAGGTACGCGTCTAAGCGGCTGAAAAACACACACAAGAAAATTAACACAATGTAATTTGATTGCAGCAAATAAAAAATTGTAACAAAATTTTAGTTCAGAAAAGCTAAGCGGTCATGTCCTAAAATTTCCTATTCAAATACATTGTGTGTGTTTTTCATGAAAACCTTAAAAACCTACGCGGGCGGGGACGCAAAACAAAGAATTTAATTACTTTGGCCTAATCGTTTTTTTTTCTATTTTTTCAAATTTCTCAAATTTGTGAGGTGCCCTATAACTGAATGTTGCAATAATATAGGGTTATTCTCAAATACGGCCCTGTATGGACGAGGGCTCAGTGAGTGACGCATTGGACGAGCCGAAGGCAGCGAAGGCGAGTCCAATACGTCACTCACTGAGCCAGAGTCCATACAGGGCATATTTTTTGTATAACCCTATTATTATACACCTCCCTCCATTAATCGTCCGTATAAACTAATTCTATGGTAAATTTTGAGGGATGCGGCACGCGCGATATGAGTGGAAACGCGCGCGATTACTGCTCCGCTGTACAAGTCCCTTGCGTTGGCACGAAGCCAATTAATTTTCAGTGTACAAGCAAACTTCGCTGAATGTTTCCAATTTTATTAGTTTTTTAAAATAAAAATCATTGCATTTAGACTCAGTTTTGTGTTTAGCGTGTTTTAAACCTTATACTACGAGTACATTTTGGTGGAAGTTGTTATTATGTCTATAACTCACCGTAAAATAGTTTGTTTACATCCGATAATCGCTAGGTCAAAGGTCAAACAGGCGCGTCGCGCGTCTCCCGAATATGGGACTCCGCGTACTATACAAAATACGGAAAGTTATTGGACGGTCAAACTCCCATAGGTTACGGCAGTAGGTGTATAATAATGCAAAATATTCATAAAAACAAGTATGTAATGTAAAAAGAAAGCAGATGAGATGACATTCACATTACTTCATCATCCAATTATCCCAAATTAGTTCCAAATCGTGTTATTTTTAAACAATTTCAAGACAAAAGATAGAGAACATGCAACATATTATTTAAAGTGTCAAATAGGAATACCGTATCTATCAGATATCATTTATCATTTATTGTAATAATCATAGAAAATTCCCTAAAATCATAGAAAATTCCGAGAGTCAGATAGGTTTAGGAGCGAATCCATATCAACAAACAGATCCGTAAACGGCTAAAGTTCGCATCAGCTTTTCCTCACTAACTTCTCATGACAACCAGTGGTCGAAAATCAAGCCATTTGATATTCTACCCTTCAAGGTGTGGGTATCAATACGGTTGACAATTTTATTTGTCGAATGTTTGTCAGTTTACTTTAACATCGGCCACACGCCAATTATATTAACATTTACAGCGACTTTAGGGCAGAACCATTTGATTAGGGGCAGTGAAGGAAATGAGTGTGCCAGCATTTTCCCGTCAGAGCATTTTGTTGTATGTCCAGTGTCAAATAAGTTGTACCTATCAAAAACTTTGTGTCGTGTGTAAGAAGCAATCGATATGCGGCTGTTTATAATTCATGCTTCTAATTATATAAGAGACAACTCGTAAAAATCCATTCTGTTCTGACTGGTCTTGAGAGTGCTGTACTCTGATCCTTAAGTTCATTGCATTCAGGCCGTCATAATAGTACCAGAAGCAGGAAGAAAATATCTTTCATGTGTTATAATTAATTCCAATTTGTTACAGCATGTAGTACAAACTACTGCCATAACGTTCCCAGTAGATTTACCGTGACTGTAGTCTAGAAGTATCTAAATGATAGCGTAGTAGTCTAAAAGAAGTTAAGTTATTGTGCAGTTGTTAATTCATTACTTGCGCAGATGTTTATATAATGCAATTACAGTCACTTCTCCTCTTAGGGAAGAAATATCAGAAACAGCAGTTGTGTTCATTGAATTGTTGTGTTTTCATTCGAGGGTAAGATTGTTAGGTTTTTTTAAAAAAAATATTAAAATTGAAACATATTTAGATAACAACATATCGCTTTCAAAACGAGTTAATTTAGCCTTATCATGTATTTTTAAATGTTTAAATCGATTGACGGTTGTATTTATCTATCAAATATTTACCAATCTGCCACTACAAATGCAATAGTATACACAGATTTATGACAACTTTGACCAAATAGTGTATAGCGTTAAAGTTGACCTTTCTGATACTCTTGTCATGGTTGTCAAATATTCAACTATAACACGATTAGAACTAATTTGAAATAATTGGATCTTCAAAATTTTCAAATTTCTCAAAAATCTAAGGTGCCATTTAGCTGTGCTCAATATTATAAATTACTCATACAACAAGTGTGTAACGTAAAAAGAAACGCAGATGAGCCTACATTTGCCGATTTTAAAGACAGTACTTCACCATCCAATTATCCAAAATTAGTTCCAATCGTGTTCTATGTGAGTTGTCGGATTCTTCTGAAAATTCTAACTATTCGGAAAATATTTATATTTAGTATTGCCGGGTCGATTTAAATTGTTTCAGTGTATTTATGGAGTACCCCCAATCGAGTGTAAGAGTTGTAGTTGAGAAGAATCGTTGATGTCTCTAATCATAAATAGGGAAATAGTTCTGTTCAAGCTTGTCTGTCTCACCGTTCACAAAATAGCGCTTGCATAGAATTATTTTAAGGTCCAAAGGCTTTGACAGGCATTTATGATCAGATTTCGGTATGTCAAATAACCTGCATTCCCTGTTCTAAAGTGTGAGAGGTGTGTCAATAGCGACCAAATGTCATTGTAGCCAAGGACTAAATTTAGCAAAGTTGTGTTATGTGAAAATACTCCCTATAGCAATAGAGTTTGTTGTGAACTCTACACTTTGACATTCAACCTTAGCGATATGTTTACTTTATTTAGTTGAAGATAGATTTGTAGACTATTTGTATTGCCCGGATAAATAGAGACATGGGGTAATTTATGTTAGGTGTACCATTCTGTACGATAACAGGTGACCTTTACCTGACCCAACACTCAGTCCCATGTATCAAATATTTACGTCGTCAAAGAAGAATCGGTGACCGGTGATGAATCCAGTTTTTCTTAAAGATTACACTTCGATTCTATGACACAGTGATTTAGATTGCCATTCTCGGAGACACTATAGGACCGTATGTCATGATCAGCCTTTGAAAAGTTAAATCCATTGTTGTTGTTGTTGTTGTTATTCTTTCTTCGTCGTGTTTCCAGCAGGCTTGCCCTTTGTCTTCACACAGATAATGACACTACCGACACAGGTGCGTTACTAGAGGCCCTAAACCTCCAAGAATTTTACCATATTTCGAAGGAACGAAATGACCAATGGCAAGATGAATTGCAGGCAATTGTATCACCTAGTGACTGGGAAACACCTTAGAAGAAAGTAAAGTTGATATTAGGCAGAGAGTCTAATGCCAACTGTTTACAGGAGCTGGTATGGCCGAAACGGTTCAAATGGGCATAATCCATGAGATGGAGAGGGGACGTTTATCGCTTGGAGATGACTACGGAGGAATTCTCTATGACAAAGGGACTTTTTATTGTCCTGGGAGGGCATTGGCAAATAATTTGATATTGACATGTACATACACCTCTGGTTAACATCTCCGGTTGCAATATATATCTTGAGAACAACCCGTAAACTGACTTTATATCTTAAGACAGCGTAACTGAGAAAAGTTTCCTATTACATTATTATAATGTAATGATAACATTAGCTATGTCTAATCATTTTCAGCAGCTCTTCTTTGGCTTAAAACATTTTCTCGATTGTCCAGGGGAGAGTAAGACTCTGAATGGACCATATTCAGCGTGAATGCCTGAAGATTTGGATGTTTTAGGGAATTAAATTTTCAAATTTATTTCTGCGGGTGGAATTTCCATCGGAATAAGGAAAAATTAAAATTTTTAGAAGATAATTGTAAGACTCGGGGAATTAATATATCATTTCTGTTGTCATTGCCACCTTTCGAAGTGCTTTTTGAAAAAAAAACATATGAAGGATGAAACAGATATTACCATTTTCTTCAAAAAAGAGTAAATGCACAGTTTTGCAGGTTAAAGTGAAAATTACTGTTTATAGAGTCGTATTTCTTTTGACTTGAATGGATCAAAATTATCGTAACAAATTGCATGAATTTCGTCGCGATTTGTGTTTTTACTTACGCGGATTACTTTCATTTAAAGAGTAAAGTGGCCCGTCACCGAGGAGATACTTTCATTCATAAATCCCATCAAGCTGAAATTTGCTACATCAAATGGTATCTCCACCAGCCAGACATACGGATTCTGTCACTTGAACCTGTCAATCATTGTCTCGCGCTGTACCGATGCCAAAGCAAGTCGGCCATCGGTGGACATAACTTTCATCGTGCTAGCGACGGATAGCTTTAGTATTCAGAGTTATGCAGAATATTTACAAAAAAGATTTATGAAGTAAATGCAACGACACGATCGAAACAGTAATTCTCATTCTCAGAGATTTCAAAATATCACGCAAGTTTACGACCGTGGCGAGCGCGAAAGATTATGCCCACAACGCTGCCGTCACCGGTCTCCCGAGTCCGCCCGTGTAATCATTTTAATTCCGATCTCGGTCGTCAATGTTTTTGACTTTGATGTTTGCAGTGACATGTATCTCTACTGTAGATACATCCTAATTTTACCTGACGGAAACTCTGTTTTGAGTTGTCTGAGTCATTTTCGAAGTACATCTGATTTCACAGCGCTGCAATGCATATACAGCTCAACAGTTGATGTCTTCGCTAGCGCTACAGCCTTACGCCGCGCTACAGGTTTGATTCCGAGCAAGAATTTACGGAATTTTTTGTATGATGAAGGAAATTTATCGTTGTTAGTCGAATGACTTTATGCTTGTGCCTGTATGTCGCTTTCCCGAAGATTATACTGTACTCATTTATTCAGTTGAACTTCCGTTGAGGTGAAGATTTCAGGTTTATCGCCAACCGGGATCGCCAGGTACGACGTCCACATTGAGCCTTACGAGGCGACTCGACTGGATCGGCGGTATCCCCATTTGATTCTCGGGAACAGCTAAAGTTTAGCGACTCGAAATTTCGCTGGGTATACCTTCTATGTTTCCATGTGTGGATTTATCGGGTCACCTTTTTTGAAAAAGTGTCATGAGAGCACGGCATCGATCACGACAAATCGGTCTATGTTCACGTCGCGACCCGCATGTATGAACGGTACCATGCAAGAAAAAAGTTCCGGTTGATGACGTACAACAGGGGTAATTCGGATTTCTTATCCGTCCTGTTCTACGTCACACAGGTGGAAATTCGGGCCAGTTCATGTGATAAATATAATATACAATACAACACCAGGAGAAATCTGGTAATGCAATTAATTTAATATTAATAAGACAAAACATTGATATGTAATAGCATCATCCTCTATAACAGGTTCAAAGACCATACCTGATAAAAAAAAGTCTGAATGAATATACCCGACGTCTTATCACAGGAACGAGAGTACAATTACCATAAATGTCTATGGAGATATGAAGAACGTGCATAGTGTCATGATTTGTCGGGTCTAATGCTAAGAGTAATAAACTTTTCCAGTGTGATTTGATTCAAACTTTGTACGTTAGAGTGCGTATAGAACTTTGATACGAGTGTATTCGAGCATAGCACTTTACACGTGAATCGTTTATCAGGTTTATGAACGTACTACCGTGATATCACTGTGATATCACGCTATGTAATTGTCAATAAGGTGTGAAAAATTACAAGGAACACTTGTATTCTTACATAACTTCTTATGGTATGTAGACCTTAACGAATTGTCTGCGACTCAATAATCGGAAACGAAACTTCTCACTTGGAGAGGTGTATACAAGGTTTGGCGTCAACGTGTTGTAAACAATATTTTGCATGAAATAAATATATACATTGTTCCTTAAAAAACGCGTGGTGGGCGACCCAGGAAGCTGTAGAGTATTTGTTTCTTCCTGCGAATTGACTTGCACGTAAATCGCCTAACACAGAAAATAACGATCCCTATCTTTGGTCATATATCACTATACCAACGTATTTAGGGTAAACTTTTAGGTGTGCGCATTAAGTACAGGGATAAAGACATTTTTTGTTTTTATTCAAGCTTGCATAACAATAACTCGATTACAATTACACACAGTATCAACTGCATACAGCATACAATAAGCCTATGATGAGCTGCAGTGAAATGTTATGTATCAATATAGTTCTCACTTGATTCAATATCTATGGTCTTTTAACTTTTAAATTGGCTTAATTCCCTTGAACAAACATCAGCCAGAGATCCATTTTGACCAACTGGCAAGATTGCATTCCGGTAAATCAATTAATCTGAACTGGAGATTAATTAGCAAGGATGATTCCATTCTATTTTCGGATGATAAGCTGCCCGAGGAGTAAAACTGACATCAAGTCTGTACGTTCAATGAACTACCTTTGAAATACAAATTTTCATAAGAATCTTTTCGTGACAAAATATGATGAATTTAAAAAACAGTCATTGGCTACTGTTCTCTGGGGTTTGTTTGTTGGTTATTGCAAAAGATGGTGCATTTGCATGAATATCCGTTAGATACGATGAACTTCTGGTATGTAATAATTGGTTTTCTCAATATTTTATGATGAGCTAAGAGTGTTCGAGCTCTCTATTTGTGACAAGGAGGATATTCTAGGGGGCAAAATGGAGGCAGGGTAAGAAAAGGCAGGTAATTTTATGATCCCAGGAATGATAACTTTTATTCTTTCTGTCAACCGACACCTTGAAAGACATGAAACTGGATGGGCAGGGAGAATGGTTGGCTGAACAGGTGGGCTACTACATACGGAAGAACATGATGTGTTAGAATTGAGTTCTACGATAATATGTACATGTGAGTACACCCTTGGTCAAAATTTCTGGACACCAAGCAATTGGTAGCTCCTGTATCTTGAAAAGGGGTCGGATACTTGCAAGTAATAGCAACCACGTTTTCGAGAATACCACGTCACCACGTCAGTTGTTAAATTTCTGAAAGTGCAAATCTGATTCGGAGGTTAATTAGGAAGACGTCTCCTGTAAAATATTTCTTTGACTCCTCATTCCAGATTGTCAAATATTTTAGGGGAAAATATCTATGCAACCTTGATTGAAAGAAATTATATGTGCATTTTTAAAAAAAATGTTGTAGGCCTTTATTGCTTTTCAAGCGTGTCATCTAAGGTTGTTCCTGATTTTGCATTCCACGTTATTTCCTGACTAGAGAGGGCTTCTTTCCATACAGAAGTACGAATCTTTTAGCTTGCTAGCGATTGTGTGTTACAAAATTATCGGAGCTGTGAAAAAGGTACACAGGCCATGACCCTAGTAAGTTATCTGAGGTCAAAGATCTGGTACGTCAATATTTGAACAATCGTCTAGGTTTCTGCTGTAAATAAAGCTGATCGCTCCTCAGCAGGTTTGGTGCAGAACATATTATCCAGTACGTCATGTCGCGTAGTTCGCAATAACATTTTCCATCTTGTATGTCCTCGCTTTTTGTCAATATGTAAATGACTAACAAGTATCTATACAAGGAGATACTATCTGACTTTTGTGTTACCAGACGTTTCTACCGTAACATGCTAACAGAAGCATATATTTATTTTGTTTCACGGACATTGCTTATCCATGTGTATGTAGACACTGAAGCTATACTTCCAAGTTTTCAGAACTTGGCCATTTACAGATTGTGAAATTAGTGGCATAAATCTACAATATTGAAGTGGAAGCTTGTGCTTCTCCTTTTATTCCGCCACTTAGTTTGGTAATCAAGGAATTCTTGTCGAATTTAAGACACATTTTTTGTCCGTGCATGAGGCATGATTGCAAGGCATGGCTGAATGTGCAGTCAAAGTAAGTCTAAGGTGTCCATATCAGCATCAGTGACGATTTTTCACATCTTTTATCATGATTGATTTAGCATTTCAGCATTCTTACTTAACCTCTTCCATCGTGAAATGTAATAAATTGTCATGGTTCAATTCAGCTGTCTATACACTTTTCTTGAAATCTTAGATTCATCAAGTTTAACACAACATTATTTTAACATCAAATATTTTTCTTCAGCATTTTCTAAATATTGCAAAACAAAATCATCGGTCCGACTTATCGTTATTTTTGTGTTTGGTTTTTTTTCAATTCTATTCTGATGTTGTTTCGACTTTTTTTCATCATGAACTTTTCCAATTTTCTTTCGCAACATATTTCCATCAGCTCTCCATACTTTGCATTTATTTAGTTATACACTCTGTCTTCGAGTCTGTTTTCAGGGTCGAAACTTCCTGAAGTGTTCTTCAGTTGCCTTCAGGTTCGACCATGAAAATTTCCCCATGTATCTTCATATATTCAAATTATCGCATTTTCTCACCTGTCATTTGGGAATTATCGCTTATCAAATGATTTTTACCCATCTTCTGCAATGCAGCTTTCAAACGTCTGTTGACAAAGTAAGGCCAGAATGACAAAAGGGAATTCGAAAGAGACAAGAGTAATAATTTCACTTTGTGTGGTCTAACAGTGCTATAATGATTGAAGTGGTTTCACGTTCAGCAGATAAAATATAAGTATGGTCAAGCTCCCGAGAATGGACTGTTTGTTTATAGCAGTTTCCTGAGATATTTTGGAAAGACAGTGAGGTCAATTTGGATCCAAACTCACACCATCAAGGAGTTGCCGATGTGCTTATGTTTATACGTATCCTATGTATTCCAGACGCATTTTTTCAAAAGAAAACATATTATATAAATCACTTTTTATTTCATAATCAATAAAAAGAAGATACACAAAAAACCCAGGTCCTCAGCCGAATATGAGAAAGGCAAAATGTTCCTCGAACTGGCAAGAGGCAGGGCAAACAAAGCAATGCAATAACAATGAATAACATGACATAGAACATCTGGGCAAAAAACAAACAAAACAAAAAAAAACATTTAACAAGGAGACAAAACACACCAAAGACAAAAAAAAACACATTCGCCAGAAATCGAAATTAAACAGAAAAGAAAAAACCTGCGCAAAACAAAAGCAATTCTGTATAATACCGATGTACATATGAGTGGGTTGGTAAATTTACATTATACAGTTCTATTTAGTAGTTGCACTTAACGTGTTATGAATTAACACTTTTGGAAGAAGACAAAATTGAAGCCTCACACCATGATGGTTCATCTTTGGCATGAAATAGGCAATAGCTTGAGATAAGGCATAGTTTACTGATATCACGTATCACGATTTTATGCTGTTTACTTAATTTCAGTGCCTTAAGAAATTGTAGAAGTCTGAGTTTATTGTCTGTCGTTATTTGTCCTCTCGACCTGACTTCAAAACAAATGAGTTCAATCGAATAACCTTGAGCTTGTAAAGAGTTAATAAGATGTGAATATTTCATGCATTTGTCATTGTGACGTCTCTCGATATTAAATTTAAATTCATTTTTCCAAAGAAAACAAAAGTATGGGACCTGTATGTTCAGTTGGTGTCCCAGTGTGTTCCGAAATTCATACAAATTTCATCAAATGTACAACGCGTTTGTTTGTCAGTTTGTAAGAGTTGTTGATCTAGCGATACATAAGCTTAGATGGTAATTACACAGTTTCACATTTGTTGCATACGACGTCACAGGTACCTGTACCAGCATCGTTGTCTGCTACGCCGATGTGCTGAGTCGCTAGAAAACAAAGAAGAAGCTTCCATTTAATAGTCTTCTTTATCGCCATAGCAACCAATCTGAAGAAAATGAAAAGTGATGTAAGAAGGGAGACAATTTAAACCATCAACACCATACGTCACAGCGGCTCAATGCCAGTAACGTTAGCTTGGTGATTTAACTAATGATAATATCTCAACTCCAAAAGTCTCTCAGTTCACAACAAAACTGAATTACAGGCCATGCACACAAAATAGAAACATTTTCTGTAGTATTCTTGAACACATATTCTGCATTCGAACATAGACTTTTCGAGGAAAAAAATTGGGTATGCAAGATTGCAATTTTCATATGGTCCTTGATCTTAGCCTGATTGATGATGATAAAAGTTAGAGAAACGTCTGCCATATAGTATGAGCAAATCGTATGGCATATTTTATCTTCGATCAAAGCGTATTTATTTGCAAAAACAAGAAACGTGTCTGTTCCAGTAACTTGTTTTCGTACGTTTTACGCGAAGTATTCCGAAAGTCGTGAATATTTTGTTCATGGAACACATGCACATGTGTTTGGTCACTGTCCGATCGTTCACGGTGCATTTTTGCCATCAGCGCGTATGAGCTTGAAGATATTTAAATTTTTATAACAATGAAAAAGTTCACTCCGCAGTACCTGTAAATATTGATCCTTTGCTAATAGATTTAGCATAACGATACTGGACTCTAATAACTGTGAATACAACCATCACGCGTCTCTATCAAGTCATAAACACTTACCGTCCGCAACAAACCAGTCTTGGATCCTAGATCGGTGCTTGCCTATCCACGTGTCGGATGTGTCTTTACAAAAAAACATCCTTTGCTCGTCACTGACTCCCTCCACGTGGCTTTACGAAGTGTGTGGGAGAACTAGATATCGTAAATCGCCGTCAACAGATGACGACTTTATTCAAGATGAATTGTCAATAATTCTTATCGTAATGTTTATCTATTCATGTGCGCGCTGCTTATCTCCAAGCATCAACATGTGTGTATGTATGTATGTATGTATGTATGTATGTATGTATGTATGTATGTGTATGTATGTATGTATGTATGTATGTATGTATGTATGTATGTATGTATGTATGTATGTATGTATGTATGTATGTATGTATGTATGTATGTATGTATGTATGTATGTATGTATGTACGTGCGTACGTACGTACGTACGTACGTTAAAGCTTGTATGAGTGCATGCCCTCTTGAATGTATACCGCGTACCTTTTAGAATATGTTTAATATCCTGCATTGCCAACCATATATGGACAAATCTTAAACTATTGGATACTTTTCTTTTGTTATTTGGACTGTTTACTCACCTGTTCGTGTAGTCACATGATATTGGTAATCATATAAAGGAGGAACTGATAAATTTCTTCGTGAAAAATATTTTTTAACATAAGCGGTATAAGGCAGACGTGGTATTTTGGTGGCAGCAAGCAGGCACTATGTGTTTGGATTCACAGTTGTATGATTAACCATCTTCTTCTCTCTCTTTTTTTCTCTATTATCAGACACAAAATTAAAATGTCGGCTGGTCTTTGAGTAAAGGTTGACGTCATGGTTCGGATGACGTCACTTCGTGTCATAATTTTATCACTGCTTTTGGGTGTCACAATGTTTACATGTAAGATACGAGGTGAGTTTCAGTGATTCAATGATGTTGTAGCATGAGTGCATGGCTTCTAAGCTCTTCTAAACCTACACCAACTCCAAGTCACGTGACTTTTCTCGGCAGCAGCTACTGATTGGCCCAGCAAGGTTCACAAATCCGAAGGCCATCGCGTTCAGTCAACGATGTACGCAACAGCCTACCACTAACGCGGCAGCCTTCTGAAGTTCATACTTAAACTTACTCGTTCGTGATGTTTATATGGCAAAGAACTTAGAGCAAGTATATTCTAAACTACATGTATACGAGTAGTAAGACTCTAAGATTATGGCCCCTATATGGTTTCAAAAACAGTGTCAAACATATATACTTATTGAAGGTAAATACCAACGATGGCATGACAGTTAAATTATGATCCTCGGAATTTGCGAGATTTTACATTCAAGGTTTCGCAAAAATCTGTTTTCTTTGGAGTCATATAACATGAACGGACCAAATGTCAAAATAGCAGTTGTTGCTCCATTCATTTTAACACAAAATGTAAATATTTCTTGCAGAGCTTTTAATAAACCCTGTAGCTAACACGCACCAAGCACCAATGGAGCGGTGTTCTGACATCGACATCCGATCGTTGAAGATTGGAACCATGGCAAGCAAAAAATTCGGTTCATGTCATCATCTTTGCCAGTAAACGGACCGGTTCATCTTTTGTCGGGGAACTCTTCAATCAGAATAAAGAATTCTTCTACATGTTTGAACCGATAGAAGTTTACACACACGCCGTCATGGAGGGAGATTGTCCAACTATCTCTTCGACAGCAAGTCCATTGACACCCTCCATTCTATCTTTACCTGTGACTTTCACGCACTTCTTCCCGAGGAATGGCAACTCAATGTACAAACCAACTGTAATTTCGGTAAAGCGTTTTCTGTAACAGAGGTGTGCAAAGACAGACGGACAACCAACAAATTCACCAAAAGAAAGCGCCAAATTAGAAAAACTCTGACAGAAGTCTGTAAAAGTCGTCGACACATTGCTGTTAGATCATTCGAATATATGACATCAATTTGTTGAGGTCCCTGTTGGTTGATTCCAAATTAAACGTAAAGATTGTTCACCTCGTTCGCGACCCAAGGGCGGTGTTCAATTCCAGGAACACATTAAACATGATTAACAAGGATTTCATCCGAAGAGGAAGTGAAGACGAAATTTTGCAGTACTGCAGAGACTTGGAGAAAATGTGCTGGTTGTACAAAATTCCCCGGATATATTTCGTTATGGTACACAATACTCCGGTACGAGGATGTTGAAAAATACACTATTCAAGAAATGCAAAAGTTGTATAAATTTATAGACTTGAACGAGGATGATGACATTGTCAGTGGTTTATCAGGTCACGCGTCTCTGGGAAAATCACCAAAATTTTCCACAGTAAGAATTCGAAATCTGTTGTTGATGATTGGAGGAAACAAATAACAATGGATGATACATTTACAGTCCAGAGAAAGTGTTCACACGCCATGCAATTACTAGGATATCTAAACGTGACGCATTGTGATCAACTACGTGACCTTGATTTAGAACTAACCGCCAATTTCGGTGAAATTTACTTGTAAATTGTATAGTTTCGTTGTCAATATTTCACCCGCCCCTCTCACTCCCCTCTCTCTCTCTCTCTCTCTCTCTCTCTCTCTCTCTCTCTCTCTCTCTCTCTCTCTCTCTCTCTCTCTCTCTCTCTCTCAAAGTTGCTCATACTACATAGCATTACACGTTATGTTAGAAATCATAATAGGACTACAAAGATATATTTCTTGCATTTTGTAAATTATTCAGTAAAAAGCACTTAGTCTTGAAGTCGACATTTTGAGAGAGAAATACAAATTCTTTCATAAACTATTATGTTGTTTTTTCACGTGTCTTAATTTTTTACCCCATTGATTTCTTGAAAGAATGTCAGCTAAGATAGTTTGCGTGATGCACGTGATCTAATCTGTTAATTGTCTTCTTAATTGTAAATTCCAAAGCTGTCAAAGGCATGAACAATTAAGAAACCCAATATTTGAAAAAGTCTTAACCAGTCTAAGCAGAGTACAGCTATTGATGATTTGATATCACAAATATATAATATTCAAATTTGCGCCAGTCACTTATTCCATGGTACAAGCTCATGGTTAGGATTATAAAGGAAACCAGTATAAACATTCACAAACAAAAGAAAACAAATTACAAATTACAAAAAGATATTTAAAATGAATGCAGATAGAATTTAATAAAAAATTTCAGCAAAAATAGTATGCTCCATGCTATTTTCAATTTACAAAGACGATGTAATTTATGCATGATGAATGAACGGTTTGCTAGAATTATTAAAATATGAAAACACAACATCATTGTTAACATTTTAAATGGTAGAATGTCGATATCAAAGGGAGACAAGCTTATCAATGCCTGGACAAAGGAGTCGTAGTTTCTGTGAGAAACTTTGATACAAACACTGTTGACTGACATATGCAAGGTAGGAAACAAGGTATACATATATATATATATATATATATATATATATATAATAATATATATAATATATATATATATATATATATATATATATAATATATAAATATATATATAATTATATATATATATATATATATATATATATATTATTAATATATGTATGTATGTATGTATGTATGTATGTATGTATGTATGTAGTATGTATGTATTATGTATGTATGTATGTATCGGAATCACGTTAACATTAGATTCGTTAATGAGAGAGTTATGTTAAGAGTATATACAACTATGTAAGCGAGAAAAGTACATTATATGCGGAGAAAACCGTTAATAGCTACGAATTCGTAAGTCTTTATGAATGACACGCACAAAAGAAAAAACGATATGTTTTCATTTAACTGTCAAAATATAAAAATATAACATAGGAAGAACAACAATCATTTTCTTTTAAACTGGCCAGGACATTTTGTCTAAAATGTGATACAGAAAACGTACAAAATATTGATTCTTTTTAAAATAGAGGACTATCCTCAACGCTAGTTCATTAAGAAAGTCTTTGATTTTGTCGAAACGCATCGTGTCTGATCATAAAATATATAAAGACTCTGAAAAGTTTCTTTGCCGAGGACATTCTGCGGCTAGTTATTGTGACCGTCAAATAAAAATCGCAAATTGAGAATCTTGTGATAGCGCCCTCTTTTAAACGAAAGTAAACTCTACACGACTTACGCCTTACGAGGGCGATATGACTAGGAAATACGCTGCACTGAATGTTGATCAGTAATGGCCGTTGGCCAGGACGTATCGCCCTTCGTTTACCTTCCGTAAACGTTGTTATTGGAGTATACCATCGACATTCGATGAAAACGTCGAATGTATATTATGCAGGAGTTATCACAGGATATACAGGTAATGTTTTACAAGTACATTTCACTGACAAATGAACCGTACCGGTCGTTTGTCTCTCTGTGTAATTGAGATCTGATGGTTTGTCAGGACAGTCCAATACTCATCAGAATATTCCATTGTTGTGAGTTTAGAAAATTATAAAATCGCTGGTTTTTCTTTTCAATGAAAGCAGTCAATCCGTACAAAGTACACAAATCAGTGTTTAGCCTGAAAACCATTTTGAGAATTTTAATGATTGAATTTTAAGCACTGCATTTTCAAGAATCAATTGATTGTTTTCATTCATTCATTATGATTTATCAAAAGTTACTCATATTTTGTTCACAAAAAATTCTCATCATGGATTCTGGTCACTATAGACAAGTCTAGCGACTCATACACAATAAAATTTTAGCCCACACTTGATGTCTAAATTTTGTAATTCTACCAAAAATTGAGAAATTCTTATCATGACCAACTTTACTTGGCATTCCAGTGACGTCACCAATTCAAACTGCTCATTGCAATCAATGCATTTATGAAAATGTCAGAAATTTTTCACCCAAATTTTTAAAACTTGGTTTTCAACCACCATAAACGTGTCCATCGAGTTGTCAACAAGAAATTTTTAGCCCACACTTGATGTCTAAAATTTCTAGATTTTGAGAAAAATGGAGAAAACCTACTGACCTACTTTACTTGAAGTCAACAAAACAATCGATGACGTCACCGATGCAGACCGTCCATTGCTTTCAATGCATTTTCAAAAAATTCTGAATTTTTCACCAAAATTTTCACAATTCTGATCCGGATGCACATGAAGTTCTGTGTCGAGTTGAGGACAAGAGATTTTTAGTCCAAACTTGGGGTGTAGGATGTGAAAAATGTGTTAAAAATGGTGATATTTTGATGAGATTGTAATGCATATCTATGTTGATACAGAGTATACACTGATTTGGTGGACAGACGGAGACGAAAACAACGTCCGATACGACAACGCTGTGAGAGCAATTGTTGTTGTGATGTCATCATTGACTGCAATGAGTCTGGGTGATACCCAACACCTTCAAATAATACACAATCCAATTGTCCATCAGATCTCAGTTTTACAATGCCATTCGACCTATCTGTACAAATATAAATATTGCCGTGTGAATCAACATCCAAGCCTTGTGGATTCTTTAACCTATCATTGCGATATGAATTCAGAAAATTCAAATCAGAATCTAAAACATGAATGACATGTTTGTTGTAGTCTGACACTAAGAGATGGTTGTTGCTAGTAGCCATTACAGAGTGTGGATCACTGAATTGATCACTGACTCTTGCAACAAGTTTTCCATCTTTGATGTTGTATTTGATCAAACTTTTACCTTTGCTGTCAGTGACAAAAATAAATGCTGCCATAACAGTAATGCTCCTAACCTCAATGTCTGCACTTTGGGGAATAATTTGAATAATTTTTTTATTTTGGTCACAAATAATTATTTGGTTATTACCGATGTCAGTGATAAAGAAGTGACCATCAGGGGATATGGCCACATCCCATGGCTTGATTTTTTTGACAAACTTACCATCAAATGTGATAATTTCTATAACCACCTTATTCTTATTAAGTATTTGTATGCGATGGTTTTCTGTGTCACAGATCACAAGCTGATCTCCATGCCATGCCAGACCATTTGGATAATTAAACTGTCCTGGCTCTGTACCAGACTCATACTGCCCAATACCTGCAATGTCCATTTGTGACCTGTAGAGTAAAGAAGAGGTCAAAGGTCAATGTTTAATCATAGGAGCTGCAGGTAAGTTTTCATTTCTTTGACCCAAGGAAATTATTGATGTGAACATTTTTATTGACACGGAGATTTGTCTAACTCTGTGAAAGCTCCATGAGGAAAATATTCCTTTCTATTGTGTAAACAAATTTCTGAAATCCTTACAATCATTTACCTTTAAAGTGTCATGTCAATAATTTTCACAGGTGTTTCAATTTTGTTCAAAGTTGTTTTAATTTCAAATCTCACATGGCCTAAAGTTCAGACCATTTAAATTGCACAGTTCACCAAAATTTTAATTAGTAGCTTCTATCACACTGTGGTGTAAGTTACACTAGAGTGTGATAGAAGGACTTTATGACCTGATTTGTTGAGAACAGTCATATTTTTTACCAAAAATTATGAGCATTTTAACCGACAAAATGACAACACTGACTGATACTATTCCAAAGTTGATATTTATTTATTTATTTAGTTCTACGGTCGATATGATGACATTGTAGCCAAATATGACACCTCGGTCACTCAAATGATTAGCGACAGCATTCCTGGCTTTGACTTATTACATTGATTCATATCCTGTATCATTTCATACAATATTTAGACAATTTTGGGAACAATCCTGACGAGTGTAGCATGCTAGCAGGGTACGCTTACCCATTGCGGACACCTGGTACCACCACTAACTATCAGTGGTTCAGGATGGTCCTACTTAAATTTGTCACAAATGTCCCATGGACCTTGTAATGTATTACCTTGAATGGAAATGATTATTGGACCAGTTTAATGTCATATTATGAATTAAATTTTCCAAGTTTTCCAGTTTCTAGGCTTCTTTTGTGTGTATTGTTCAAAAATAATTTTGGCCAGCTTTGTTTCTGTTTCTAGCAGCTGTATTTAAGAATATCGATATTTGTGAATTTTTATAAACTTCAATATTTGAGATTATTTAATCTCATCTAGGCACCTAATGATTTCATATCTATTTACACTTGTGTGATACCAAAGGGTCAATGTAGGAATATTTTGGATGAATTTTATTGTCTATTTACAGCAATTATGTAGAACCATGCCCCTCAACAGTCTGTTAGAAATAATTCTGAAATATTTTTCATTTATTTGCAGTCATTTCAGTAGCGTGCAGAGCTACCATTATGTCTTCTGGATAAATGACTGAAACATAGGGACAGCTAGATTAGGTACCTGTCAAGATTTCTTTGCAGGTATGTATGAATTTGTATTATCCGTGTTTGTTTGACATTTCACAGACCATCACTGTTACCCTGCTGTTATCATACTGTCATATTGTGGAGCTGAAAACAGCAAAACCTGTGTATAGAGGTACCGTTACATACGAGACTCAGTTAAAATTACAAACATTAAATCAGGAATGCAGGGTTTGGCATGGGCTATACCGGTTTGTGTCAGTGCTGGGCGAAGGCATGCTACATTGTTGTCTCATTTAAGTTCAAGGTCAAGGCATAAACCAAGGCAGGTAGTGGAGGTAGATAAATTTATAGTAGTATTTTAAATAATAAGGGAATGTATACAGCAAGGAAATTTTTGAAGTTGCTGACCGGTGCAAAAGAGAATGAACTGATATTTTGTAAAGTTTTGTTTGGGCTAGTTAGAATGAAACCATCGAGGATTTGGTTTTATGTGTCAAAAATAAAAGTATAAGCGCTTACAAGTATTATGTGTGCATATATAAGCTTGTGCAAAATGTCCTGATTTTTACTAAAACTAAATTTTCATGGCCGGTAATTTTTAGCTGATAGCCAGTCGTCTTTTTCTGACTGCCAGCTATTTTCTACATGCTTGACCATGTTGATAAACGATACATTTCACATTGCAAATAGGAGTGCTGTGATATCAGAGATGGGTGCAGTCTATAGTTGATATCATCTGTAAAACTTCAAATCAGAATACTGGATTGTTGTCATGTTGGAAGATCATTTTTTGCTCACGTGTTCACACATGTGAACATATGTCGCAGCGATGTCTGTCTGTCTGTCTGTGTCTGTCTGTCTGTGCGTCTGTCTGTCTGTCTGTGTGCTCGATATCTCAAAAACGGCTCATCAGATCAGAATCAAATCTGGTACATAGATTCAGTTTGCAAATGGCAAGAACTGATTAGTTTTTAGTGGGTGTGGCTGGCTTACTTTTTGCTTATTTGCATAATTACTGATTTTAGAAAAATCAGATTTATATTGACAACGACTGCACACAATTTGATGAGATTTGCTACAAATGTTGATCACACCAAGATATATCAGCTGTGAAAGATATTAAGGGGTGACATAAAAGATAATGGATAATTTGCATATGCATACAGTAATTGCAGCAGATTATATGTCTGAATGACTCGATTAATAGTGAACGTAAATTTCCTAAATTATGGATGTAGAAAGTAGCTCACAGCCAGCAAACGGATGTCAGCTGAAAATTTTTACTTTAGTAAAATAAGCAGGACATTTTGTCTAAAATTAATATGTTGACACACTACCTATAACTGTGTATATTTTTATTTTTGCCACCTGTAACCAAAATTTTCTACATCCATGGAAATACCATCTGATAAATGGATTAATGGTACATATGACAGCCATCTTGGTTGCTGTACTGTACTGAAGTCTCATTGCCATATTTAACCAAGGAAAAGTGTCTGGTCAGATATACCACACAATGATTTCAAAATTACACCTTGCATGTGTGATAAAAGGGGTTTACAGATGTTCTTGATGATTAGATATGTATCATAGACAATGATCAGTAACCTGAATTCCAAATCATTAATCATAAAATAATATTACTGTGTTTGTTACAGTCTATTGAAAAAAAAACAATGGTTTAGTTTTCCATGCAAAGGTTACTAAGGATTACATTGATTTGTAACATTTGTGAAATTTGTGCCCGGTCTTACCCTCATGGCAATTATTGATGTCTGTAATGCTGAAAACATTTGTTTTACATAGAGATAATCCCTGTTCACTCCATTTCCCTGTTGACAGGTCATAATTTGCCACACAAAACAATGGATTTGGACAAAACAATGGATTTGGACAAACCATTGTGATGACAGTGTGAAAGACTTCTTGGAAAGACAAGGGGCACTTCTCTGTTTCTATGGTGAGTAACCAAGGTGAAATTTATCAAGTTATCATAAAGAGTTTCAGACACTCGGCTATGCAAGTGATGATATAAATTTATTCACAAAATACAAGAATAAACATCTTACTGAAATAACAGGAAGGTATTGTTTGAGGTGCATGCATAATGACCGTCAGACAGAAACATATGAAACATGTGTAGCCAAGGTCAATTGAGTAGCATCCTTAGACAACCACACATGTTCGTTGCAAATATGCCAAAAGTTAGTGTTTAATGGAACTCCACTAGGTACCTATTCAGATGAATTTTATGGTCTTTACACATCATGTTTTTCTGAGTGTATGTGTCCTAGTGCTTAGACAAGCATATCTGGTTACAAGACATTCTAAAGAGGTCCAACACTGTATTTTCCTATTACTATTGTGGAAACAATTCAGTCATGAAATATTGTATTGTCCAGGTGTCTGAATACTGCCCTCAATCATTTTACTTACAGGAATGGAATGAAATAAGAGTTGCTGGTCATTGTCAGGAAATGTGTACACATACTGTAACTTGAAGTGAAAGACCAGGGTTGCTGCTGTATTCTATGGTTAAGTAACCATACATTTTATTAAGTATTTATTTTATTTATTTATTTTTAGTAGGAAGAAATTTTTAATTTTACTAACATTTTCTTTTCAGCTTTAGTCGCTAACAATATGTTTTGATTGATAATAATGGCTTGTTTTCTTTCTTAGATTTTTTTTCAGCTAGCTCTTCTGTAACTTTTTATTTGCATTTCCAGTGCCCAGTGTAATTTGCTGCTCCTATTGTTTTTAGTGAGTCCCTGCTTTAAAAGGGTTGCAACAAATAAAAAATAAATAAATTTACCATTTTGTTTTACTTGTTTCAGTTGAATCAAGTACAAGTATTGGATGACTCGATTCTTCTTTCACAGCAGTGATATAGTTTCATATTTGTTACTCTTTTGAAAAGGGAAAATAAGTAATTTATTGAGCAAAAAGTTCCTTGGAATGATGTGTTAAGGGCCGTGGATAATTAAAGAAGGTGTGTGGTAAATGCAACAGCTGTCAACAAGACTCAGACCGGTTGATGTTTTAAACTAGGAAACTTAAGCTTAGCACAACAGTTGAAGCCAATGGAAAATTAAAGCCCCACTAGCTGTAACTCTTGAAATTGGACCTCAAAATATATTTGTATTCTCTCCTGGTTTTCTCTGAATTCTAACCTCTGAAGGGATATGGGCTTTTACTC
Source organism: Ptychodera flava (assembly GCF_041260155.1). Taxonomy (NCBI): domain Eukaryota; kingdom Metazoa; phylum Hemichordata; class Enteropneusta; family Ptychoderidae; genus Ptychodera; species Ptychodera flava. The sequence goes on from NW_027248279.1 coordinate 5,615,086, forward strand.
ATTAGGAAACCATTCCTTTGTGAAACATTTGACAAGTAAATTCAAATTTTAACGGTCATTTTGATTTCCAGACATTTTCAAAACTTGGTACTATGCAATTACTGGAATTCTGTAGGATCTGGAGAGAATATGTTTTTCCATATTTATAATATCATTTAACTGTCATTTTCCAGCTGCATGGAGTACAGTAGACCATTGATACGTGGTTCAATGTTTCTAACATTATCCGGGAGCAGGATTATGGTGAAATTTGCGCACGGTAAGTCGAGATTCTCTGATAATGTGGTCGTGTGTGTGCCTTGAGTGTGGGATGTAGATCTACAGCTCTTTTTTACGTGGCCAGATGTTGGCCCATATTGTAGCCCTGGTTGGGGCATAGCGCGAGCCGCACGACAGAAGCCCAAGCAGCATGGCCCAGCCCACCAAGGCTACTATTATTGCAGCTTAAGAACAACACTGCTGTATAAAATCCTTTGATCAGAACCATGGATCATAACTTTCCTGATACATCCAAGTTTAATGTTTAAACGCTGTATCTATTGGGGCCTCTCTCGGAGAAATCCTAAACGTACGCTAATCTTAGATTGTCTCCAAAGCCAAAATCACAGTCCTTAGCAATTTTTTTTCAGTTGTTTGAGTTCATCACATAAGTTAGTAGTACATAATTGAATCAAAAGAAAAGGTTAGTTTGCTGTTGCCATTGTTGGGCCTGTTGAGTATGTATGGTGACAACTTTGCAGTAGGGCTTGGTTGGATTATGGGGGGGGGCCGATCTGTAGTATTCACAATTTCATGACTTGATAGACCATAGTATTTTTTGCAGAAAATTCAAGGGTTTTACATGTGTGTTGATGATTGCCTCCAATTTTCTAAAATGACCCCCTTAGGACAGGAGTAGGGGCCCATAGTGGCCCCCTGTTTCGACATCCTAGATTGAACACGTACTGTATAATGTACCGGTACGTCATTGAGATGCACTCAGGACTCAAAACTCCTAGCTACAGAATGCACAGGGCACCTAGTGCAGATTGAGTATCACAGCATGGCTGATGTGCACAACATGCATATTGAAAGAACATCATATCTAAGGCGCTATCACTGCATGGGCAGTGCATCATGTTCCACTGTGACAACCAGTCAGTGGTCAAAATCTGGTCGAAATTACCCTAACGCTGCCCATACATCATGGAACTGATCGTCAGAATTTCTTCATCTACATAACCAATAACTGCCATGTCATGGCAACACACATGGCTGGTACCACTATCTCTAATGTCGACTCTTTATCTCAATTGCAGATGGACAGATTTCGCAAGCTTGTACCTGAAGAACCCCCCCCCCCGCTAGTTCCTATAATGAAGGATATACTGAAGAGGATCCCCAGCATCATTACTCAACCACATCTACAGACAGTAAATACCCTAGAAGAATGTGCACACTTCTTCATGACAAACAGTACAGCACCATCAACCCACCGCACATACATAGTGGGCCAGACACGATACGCGAATTTCTGTAGAATGTACCAACTGCAGTTACTACCAGTCACACAAAGAACTGTGACTTTATTCATCACTCACCTAGCATCGCAGACATTAACATACAAAACTATCAAGTTGTATCTGAATGCTTTACTGTGGTTGAATGCTGAAGCAGGCTACAGAGACATTACTGATGAACAACAACTCTATTGGACACTCTGAGGCATCAAATGACAACTCGGAGTTCCAACCCGGATGTGACTGCCAATCACTATCTGACTATAATGCGGACCTTGATAAATACACTACGCCAGTCCCATCAATACAACCAGAACAATATCAAAATGCTTTGGTCAGCATTCACCCATGCATCGGTGAGTTCGCATCACCAACACAGACCTCTTATGACACTCATTGAACACTCTTAAGGATGGCATCACATGCACTAATGTGCTGATCATTAACATAAAGCCAGCAAAGACACATCCATACAGGCGAGGACATCATCACACTGACCAACACTTCTATCTGCGCAGTAACACATGAACTATTCTATGACCATCCCTCATCTTTTCAACAGGGACAAACCAGCATTCATATTCAACGATGACACTTTCCTAACCAGGCAGACTCATTCATTTGGCACTCACACAGGCTGGTGTCCCAAATGTAAGCCACTACTCTGCACACAGTTTCTGCTCTGGTACAGCAACCACTGCAGGTGATGCAAATCTACGTGAATGGTTGATCAAGACATTCAGACGATGCCGCAGTGATGCCTACCAAATGTACATCTCCGCACCACTAGATGTCATCAAGTCAGTTCCGCGAACCTCAGCACAACAATAAATTTTGAACTCATGACTAAAGCTTGATATTTCACTCACCTACATGGTTTAGTCCTTCTTACAGATTATCAATGACATGTCTAAATTATGGACTTTGTGTTTCCGTCCCAACGTCACATTTCACACAGTTGTTTATCCGCACCAAGCCAAAATTTCCATGAAACTGAATTGGTTGACATGCATGTCAAACAATTCAGTTTTATGGATACACCCATAATTATGAACTTTTAGATCTCCTTGTTTTCAACTACGGAGCATACAAAGAAGTTGAAGCTTACTCATTTGCTCATTATGTTATTTCATTGAAATTGCATTTTCTTTATCAAACTCAGAATGTTGTTGCCGTCTTACCCTTTTACCCACTTTGTTTTTCCATGAATTGCATTTTGACTTGTTGCTGGGCAACTCATCAAAATACGGACACATCACTTGAATACGACACGGTATCAACCAAACTTCATGTAATAACCCCTAAATATTAATCTATTTACGTTGAATAATTTACCAACCAGTCAGATACAGCTGGCAGTAGTGGACCACTTGGCAGGATGTAGTGGACCCTAATCGGATTCAAAATAGGGATAGGAGACCATATGCAAAACTAAAATAGTTCTCTGGCGTAGTAGATGTTTTCAGAACATAAAACCAATGTTTGTAAACTTTGATGGAGTATTGCTAATGAAAAGTAATGGTACAGCCACAATATTGCCAATTTATCTTGTCTTATTTTGGAATATGTGATGTGTTTTATCAATAAAGATATAAATCTTTCTAAATATTGACAAGTAAGTCATGCAGGAAATTTACTCCAGCACTAAGGACAGAGAGCTTTTAACTATAAGGAGTACATTGGTACCACACCCAATTATCTGACCTGTCATTTGAGTTACTGAAACACTCATCAAGTTAGAGTACTGCTGCTCGATCACCACCAACATGCCTCCATATACTCACCTCCATATCTATCTGCCAGTTTCCCTTTCTGACGAATATACCGTGTGCTAGCAGAAGGCTTTAGTTTAGTAATTGATGCATGTGGTCCTCTTGAGGTAGATGTGTCTATGACGTGTAAAATTGTTTGAGAAATAAAATTAAGGTTTTTTTGAGCAGGAAATTTACAACAATAAGCTTTTTACCTTTTTGGCAAACGTTACCAATGATCATGTAGTTTGCAGTTTATATGAATTTAGGTCACACTTTGAAAACCTTTTGAAAATATTATTTTAAAATTTTTGCAAATCTGAATACAAATGCAACACCTAAAATATCATGAAAACAAACTATTGAAATGTTTTCCGTGAAACTTGGCTGAAAACTCATTGGGAAGACAAAAGTCTGAAGGAAAGTAATTACATTATTTTCGTCATTTCATATATTTTAAAAGTATTTTTTCTGGTTTGCGTAAAGCTAAGTAATTGTCAAAGAAAACATTTGCAAGCATATTGCTGTGTCTCATGTTGAATCATATTCTCTATTAACAATGAAGGATTACACCCAATGGCAACCGTTATTGAGTTCTTTTGGTATGACAGGAGGAATCACGATTGAAAGCTTATTTTTTTAGACACCGCCTAATAAATTTTCAAGATCCCCATCTATATGATTAAAATTTTTCAAGCCCCCATATTATCATATAGCTGCATAATTAGTGGGGTTGCAAAGAAAAAATGAATATGTATTGGGCAGTCCTACTCGCATATGTGCGACGCTACCTGTTACTAGCAGTTTATAGAGCCATATTTCTGTAAGGAAAGGTCTTAAATTGATTCATATATAAATGCATAAATGAACTTTCTGGATTTATCAGTCAAAGCCAACTTGAGTTAATCCAACTCTGACCAGGTCAATGGAACCTGCTGAAGAGCACACAAAATGACGATCATGAGAGCGTATGCAAATTGTGAATTCCATTTTGCCAAATTGTGAAAAACTGACCAAACTGACCTACCAAAAATATTTTTTCAAAAGTACAAGACATATACGACTTAGATACAGCTCAAAATTTAACAATACTGGAAGGTGAAAATATTTCATAAAATAAACATTTTAATCTCTCAAACTTTGGGTGTATAACAATAGCAAATTTAGTTGAAATAGTAAATATTCCATTCAGTCACATATTTTTGTGTTTAAATGAGAGTTTTTACTGTTCAAAGTTTTACTTTTGTGTTATTTTACTGTGAGAATGTGAAAATTTAGAAAATCAAGCATGGTGACTCGGTCTTTTTTCTTTTTTTATTTGATGCCAGAATTTAAAAATCCCTGAAAATTTTTCCAGTTTCCTGGTCTTCCATATAATGCGTTGCTCTTTGGACTGATCTTATGTACAAGTATATTTCACTGACATGGGCGTCATTTGACCCAAATTCTTCTTCAACTACATCAGAGTCAGAGCTATCTCTGTTACTGCCAATATGCAGTAACAGTGACACTGGCTCTACTCCCTGCAGCATATTGAACTGTCCAGTATTCAGCTTGCAAACACAGCCTGTGTATGTATACTGTGCATTTGTATCACTGACAGACTTTCAGTCTGGACTTTAAGTAAATTATCATCCAATACACATTTATATATACAGGCTTTGTTGACAAACTGAATATTGTGTTTCAGCATACTGTAGAGAGACAGCAAGAAACTGTTTTGATATATTGCATAGAAAGTTTGAAAATATTATCAACAGCTGTAGCTTCTACCCACTACTAGACCCACTTGTTTGGTTTTTTTAACGGAAAATCATACATGTTGAGATTTTTTCGAGATAAAAGTCATGAAATGTGACAAAATGGTTCTAGATTTTATTTAATTAATACTTACAGCATTAGACCAATTGGATGACCTTAAAATGTTATTCATTTTGCATTGAATAATCTGACAAACCTTGGAATTGGAAAAGGTAATAAGGAACCAAAATATTTCGTACCCACTATAGGCAGTGAAAAACTTTTCAAGTCCCCCTCCACTATCCCCAAAATTTCGAAACCTGAATTCCTCTAGCCTCCCCCTCTCACCATGTTTTTGTGAACATAGCCTTATTTTCAGCCATCAGGAGGTATATTTTTATTGTATTTTGAAATTCATTGCATAACCAATACTTATGCAGGGCATTTGTTGAGATGTAAAAAGATACGTTTTGTAGAATATTGAATTTCAGTTTAGACAAAGTTATATCAACTTTACCAAAGTCCATCTCTAAATTATTCCTTCTGAGGAACAGTGCAGACATTTACATTCAGTAAGACAGACTGTCTGACAGACAATACGAGTCACTTTGCAATATTAAAACTGAATTGATTTATGAAAATATTTATGGGTTGGGATTTTAAGAATACATGTATAACATTCATGAAGCTTACTTAGGAGGTGAATAATAATAATAAGTTATATTTACCTGATGTTCCAGCCACAAATTTTCTTAGCTTGCTGAACACACTACCAGAATCACTCTTTTCTGCAAATGGATGTATAATTCTGACTTTGAAGTTTCATGACACCTTTAAATCATGTAATTATCAGTTTGCATTTCAAGATTTTTAATTGTACAAGCTACTGATATCACTACACAATGAATTAATTTCACATTATTCAGTCAGAATGTATGGACATATACAAACATTTCTTACCACAAGATTATTGTAGGAAAATAATTGATGATTTTTTATACCGAGTAAATGCTTTTGCCTCATGAGATATTTATCTGCTTGTCACATTAAATATTGTACTTTTTCTCTGACAAATGTAATTTAGTAAATCAAATTATTGTTTGGATTTTGAATCACTTATAAGAAAATTACTATTATTTAGAAATCAAAATTGTGTTTTCTTACCTTTCACCTCTTTTTTCTCCAAATCATCCGTCTCTTTACCTGCAGCCCGTGGTAGACTTTTCTCTTTCCTCTCTCTGTCCAGCTCCTCTTGTATCTGAGTCTTTTCTACTACAGCTGGCACTGACTGATCTGACTGATCGTCCAGTTGTTTAACTACCTCCATGGCTTTGTCTAACTGATGTTTAAGATGTGCATTTTCCTTTTGGGCTTTTTCGAATTCATCTTTTATTGTGTCACTTTCTATAACTCTGTTTTCTGCATCTGATAGTTGTGCTTGCATTTTAGTCACTAAATCACTGCTTTCAGAAAGTTTTGTTTCCAAATCGTGTATTTCCTTTTTAAGAGATATAATTTCCATGGCTTTGTCTGTTGCAATTTTCTCAGCCTTATCTAACTCTTCAAGTCTGTCCTGATTCTGTTTATCTAAGAGCGACTTTCCTTCTTTCACTTGATCTAGCCGAGCTTTAAAAACATCAGCTTCTTGCTTAGCCTTTTCCTTTTGCTTTTCTACCTCATTCCTTTCCTTCAAAGTGTTGTCTAAATCATCTTTCAGATGCTTCACTTCCTTAATAGCTCTGTCTAACTCCTTCAGTGTTTTCTTATGCTGTTCTTCCATCGAACTTTTTCCTTCTCTCTCTTTGTGTAGCTGATCTTTCAGAACCAGTGTTTGCCTATCCCTCTGTCTACCTGTCTCCTCTAAATCTAGAAAGCACAAATCACAATAGCTACCAACTTTTGGTTGACTGATATCAAACAGCAATAAGCCTCTAACAAGTAAACTTCTGTGTGTAGTTGTTATTGCTGAAACTGTAGTGCCATGTATTTCTAATTGTGCTGCTAGGGCTGTTAAAGAAGAAAATATATTATTTTTGTAAACATTATAATGTGAAAAATATAAATAAAACATGTCTTACACATAAGTTGTTCTATGTTTTAAATCTCTATTCTTCCTCTTTTACTCATATTAAAAATATTGACCACTGTAAATAGGCTTTATAATAAGGAAAGATGCGAATGTCCTAGTAATGGCACTCTTTTGTTGTGTGATTTGACTGAATGTTTCAGCCTGCATTATCATATCATTATAGATTTTCCAATCAAAGTTTGTGTTTAGCTTTAAAATGGCTCCTTGATCTTTCTTGATGATTGAAATCATGTTCAGCAAAAATTTAATCTTCAGTGCAAACAGAGTAAACTGAGAAAGATCCGACCATGTTGCAACTGATGAGCCAAACTGGACATTTGTTATATTTCAGAGACTCCACAAAAACAATAAAAGATGTGAAATGTTTCGTAATCCACGGTTTCTTGAAACTTAGCATGAAATAATTATCTTTCAGACAAACCATGATAAGAAGTAAAGACAAGACTAATTTAAAGAAATTAAACTTCGACTTCCTGTACTGCAGCCTTTGTTTCTCACGAAGTGGCCAACCAGGCCTCTACATCATATTGTGGACAATTTCAATGTTTTTATACTGCCATACCTTGCTAGGTTGAAAATTAGAACAAGTGGAAACTTTAAATGATCACTTTACCTCCTGTAGTCATTTCCTCATCTTCCGTGTCAGTAACCAGGAATGCCCTTATTCCTAACAATGACAGTATCTCCTGCTTGGATAAGAGAATACGCCTGATCCTTTCTGATATGTCCAATGGTACTTGTATGACATCACAAGTGATATGTTTGATGTCTGCTGAGTTACCAATATTGAGAATTTGTAGCAAGCACAGTGCTGTCATTCGCTGACTCTGCAGTACTCGGTCGTGTTTGAAAAGTATCAGTCTCCTGGCTGCAAAAAATACACAATGAAAAATCAACCACATTAAATATAGACTCACATTAATATGAATAGAAAACAACTGCAATGTATTGGTTCTGAGAAGGAATGGACAGAAATGAAAAAAACTTTTGGTCGTCTGAATGATTCCAGCAGAAATGGTAGTGCGTGACACCCAAGTACCGACGGGATATTTTAATTTAAGAGACTCATTGAATGTATACTCATATTAATATGAATGGAAACAACTGCAGTGTAGTGTGGTTCTGAGACGGGATGGAGTGAAATGGAAAAAAGAATTTATCCGAATGACTTCTATTAGGAGAAATCAAGTGAATCTGAAACCGCGTTTGGTGGTGACATTCGCTGCATACTGTAGTTGTAAGCATTTGCTTGTTCTTCCAATGTAGAATTACCAATACCGGCAGAAATGGTAGCTATGTGTGGCATCCAAATACCGACGGAATGTTTCAGTTTCTATGGTGACATTTTCCTTTCACTCCAAAATCAGTACAGTCGATCTTATACTTCATTAGGTGCATTAAGATAAATAGCTTTTCGAAATGGTACCCCGGTACCCTCTCGAAGACTGCAATCGATATTTTAATCGACAGCAGTATAGCATATTGATGTCAATTACATTACCTAATGGAATCGTCTCCTCAGTGTCAGCGTTTGCTTTGTTGAAGGATTGTTGTTCCACCTGAAGAGAAGCAGATTTCAATATTAATATACCTCAACGTACACGTCAACTATCATTTTGTTTTTTCCTTGTATAAATAAAACAAGAACTGCTCAATGAGATACTCTTTAGCATTTGGTCAGATATTGTGTAGGTAACGTATGTTGCCTGCATTACTATTACTAGTACTAATATATATCGCTTAAATGTAGTCCTCTATTTTATTGTGTTACTCAGTAATGACTACTTTACCAGGAGGCTTGACTGTGGTTGTTTTACAAATCTGCATCCATTGTGACCATCAACATTCCCCAAGGAGTCAGATATACTTCCATCCCCTGTGGTACAAAGAAAATATTTGAAACATGTAATTATGTCAGAAATTTTTTACATGCTGGATTGATATAATACCGTCATGAAGGTTAGCAGAGTGTAGCTGAACTTCCCTGTTATCTCAATAAAACTTAGGCAAATGTGCAGAAACTCACGCTTAATGAAGAAAGCGTCAAGTTCACGAAACTTCTTCTCGTCATATGTGACTTGTAGTTTCAGGGGTAAGTTCACTTTAGCAGCTATCTCTCTCATCTCATCTGTTATCAACCATGGTTCGTATAACTCAGCAAATCTCCCAGTCTGAACACTTGACTTGAATCTGTAAAGACCTAAAATACTGAGGAAGTTAAGTAACATTGCAAGAGACCCTTTAGTGATCTTTGTCACCTGATTCACTCCAACATTTGCATCACAGCAGAGTCTCTTCAGCTGCTCACTCTCATCTTCTATCACCTGATCAGCTTTTCTCTTAAGGCTTGTTTGCACCTCAGAAGACTTCAGTTACTTTCTGAATAGCCTGCGTCAATGCATCAAGTGTAGTCTGATCATCTGTCGTTCCCTTAACACCATTTCCCGTTGTTCTCTTAGCTCTTTCAAGCGCTGTTTCCATGGTTGTGTGTTCAGTTCAATGGTGACAGCAAGGTCTAGTTGACACAAAGAAATCATTTCTTGAGTTACAGTAATAAGCCATACTCGGATTAATACTATTTGAATGAAATAACTTGACATACTGTCTTTTGTTCCGTACGCGAAAGAGGTAATTTAAGGTGTATTCATTTTGTCATTTTAACAGAGTAATGGATTGAATTTTGCGAAGAAAGGGGAAACAAACAAACTCAAATTATTAGCGTACTTAAAGAAGCTTACCCATAGGAACGTGCATACCGAGTTCCAAAACAAACGGATGAGCGATTTCACAGAAAATGTTCTTTGACCAAAAATGGGAAAAATTGCCCGAAAAAATGCAACTATTAGAATTGCACCACAATTTGCACAAATTTAACAAAAGTTTATACCATAAATAACCTGAATACCAAGTTTCAACCAAATCTGGCCTGTGGGTAGAAAGTTTTAGCAATTTGCAAGATTTTCCATTTTTTTACCTCATTTGCATATTTTTACACAGACATTTTCATTTGAACAAATTCACATCACCTACGATGGAAGGTGCTGTGGTTTTGGAATTGTTGATACATACATTACATACACACATACATACACACACACACACATACATACATACATACATACATACATACATACATACATACATACATACATACATACATACATACATACATACATACATACATACATACATACATACATACATACATACATACATACATACATACATACATACATACATACATACATACATACATACATACATACATACATACATACATACATACATACATACATACATACATACATACATACAAACATACACACACACACATACATACATACATACATAAATACATACCATATAGCTTTCTGCCTGACCAGTCGCTTGAAATGTTGGATTTCCATTCACATATACTCCACTAGCCAGGGACATTGCGTGCAATGTGAGTTGTAGATACATTGAAAAGAACAAAGTAGATTATAATGTCGCTATACAACAGGTTTTCTGGGAAACGATTAATAGTCTCACAGCTTTAACAGCTTTTCAGCAACAGTATGTGAATAGTAACATGACAAGTACCCTTGCTTATGATGTAGAAATAACCAGCCAGTTATCAATATAGCTGTGTTTAGACATTGTTACAGCTATAATAATGTATTTCAAAGAGGGTATATTGTGTTTACGTATCTGTGTCGTTCATCATTAATTAACGAATATGAAAAGTTCCTCACTCATCATTTCTTAAATACAGTTACCTTCACTCGGTTCCTTCTCATCTGTGAACAGGCAGCAAATCTAGCATAGCTTTGGTCAACCTCTTTACACTCTAATATGCTTTCTTCAGTTCACTAGCCCATTTCAGTGCTGTTTCAGTATCTTCTATTGCTGCATCACTTTCTCGTGCCATTCTTGTTCGCTTTTCACAAGGAAGAGGCTTTGTACGCTTTTAAATATTTGGTGACGAATGCTCCTAACTGAGAGTTTCTATAAGCATCGTTGGCAATCCAGCCGCAATTGCCTCTAAACCATAAAAGCCAAAGTCTGTACGGCGCGAACACATGATACAGAGATGGGATTGTTGAAAATGAGTTAACAGTTGACTGATGGTAGCTGTCGGTTTTAGTTTCGCAAATTCAAAGTCACACAGAGTTAACTTGTTGAGATCATTTTCTGTTGCCTCAACTGTCTCCGTTGGACCGTCCAGAATATTCCATTTAATGGAATGACCACACACTTCGTCCTGAGCTGCTGCAACCTTTCCAAGTACGGATGCAATCTTGCTGTAATCACTAATAATATCAGCATGACAGTCTAGCTCACCATATGATAGTATGACATGCTGTGGAATATTTTCCTGGGCCTCGATAGCTTGTTTCTGGAAACACTCTCCAACTTTTGGCAGAAGTTCAATGTGTGGAATTGTCCTCTCAGGAATTGCCCTGTATGCATTCTCAAAGTACGCATGCATACTGGGACCAATGGACACCATGGCGTCTGCTTCCTTAGCAATATTCAGCATGTCCCTTTCTAGTTTACTCTGTGCTTCACTTGTCATAGTGGCATGGTAATCAGGATGAATTGCGTTGATCTGGTACAGCTTGGCTTGAGGAAATAGAGTCCTGCGGATATTAGCAGCAGCTTTAGCCGTCATTGGAGCATAACCAATCACATATTGGATGTTCGGTAGGCCACTTAGTTCAGGGTAATGACTTTCTGGGTAAGACAGCCAACGGATATTTATAGGATCATCCTCAGGATCAAGGTGTTCTGCTCTTCTAGCAGGGATCAAGGTAATACCAGCCTTTTCTGCATCTTCCTGCTGAGTTTCACTTATTGTGACATCAAGTATGGTCGCATAGACTTTAACACCATTACCATTTTTTCTGGCAAAAAATTTCATAAACGATCTGTGTAATTCTGGTAGGCCATATTTCTCAACGTCCCATTTGTCAAACACGACCAGTACTCCTGGTAAGTCAACCTTAAGGAGATGAAGCTCAGCTTTTGGGAACAGACTGTCACGAATATCTTTAGCAGCTTCAGCAGTCATAGAGTCATGTCCTACCACGTATTTAACATTTTCCAAATCTCCAAGTTTTGGGTAGTGGATTTCATGATTTAGTAACCATTCTAATTTAGGAGGATGTCGTTTATGGTCCAATGATGACTTTCTACGTGCAGGGATCAGAGTAACACCAGCAATTTTAGCACTCTCCCTTTTATCATCTCCAACCTCAACATCAATAACAGTGCAGCATATCTTTCGTGATGGATACGAAAAAGCATATTTTGTACAGAAATCAGTCACAATCTTCCAGTTTAGCCCTGGAGTGTTGTACCGTGAGGTGATCCATGATGTAAATACGAATAACACTGTCACAAGTCTGTCAAATACTTTGCTCATGGGGTCCGTATTCTCCTGAAAATGTGCAAATAAAGCTTTACAATTTCAGCGTAGACTATTATTCATCACCTTATTACATTTTGCCAACGTTGTACTTTAAATCGGCTATTAAATCAGTATATATATATATATATATATATATATATATATATATATATATATATTATATATACGACTGTAACTGCAAAGTGACCCAAATCTTATATATATATATATATATATATATATATATATATATATATATATATATATATATAAGATATATATATACATATATATATATATATATATATATATATATATATATATATGTGTGTGTGTCTAGCATGGCATATATATATATAAGATATATATATACATATATATTATATATATTATATATATATATATATATATATATATAATATATATATATATATAATATATATTATATATATATATATTATATATATAGTTTTGGTCACTTTACATTTACAGTCATATAAATCTTGTTTTATCTAGTCAGTTGAAGCTCAGATACGGTTTTCTGTTCAAACTCCCTTTGCATTTAGTCAGAAAGGGACAAAGCAGTATCGACTTTCACAAACACACACACACACATACACACACACACACTCTCTCTCTCTCTCTCTCTCTCTCTCTCTCTCTCTCTCTCTCTCTCTCTCTCTCTCTCTCTCTCTCTCTCTCTCTCTCTCTCTCTCTCTCTCTGTCTCTGTTATGGTGTGTCTATGCATGGCATAACGATAAGTTGGTTTCCACTGTTTCTAACATAATCACCATTGAAGAGATTGGGCTTGATATTCTATTTCCTTCCGAATGAACCAGACGTGATAATCGACATTTATTTTGTGTTGACACTATCATAAGTATACTGTAATGTAGACTGTATATGTAATGTTCCACAGTTCCGTGTGGTTGGATGCATAGCGGCCGACGCGCAGTATGCATAGCCTACTTTTTCTATGCATACTACGCGGCGACCGGTATGTATCGAAACACACTGAACTGTGTAATGTTCGGTCCTTTAATACAAGCCTGCATTGATTCATTTTTCCACAGTTGCATCTGAGTAAAATTTTTACTGATTCTAGGTGTTTTCATTTTTAATTCTTAAGTTACCGAGTGAATTATGAACACATAAGCTTACAGTACGCAATGCATCGTTGTCTGATACAAACTATTTTTAACGTGCTTCTTGGGTTTTCGTCATGGCTTGAACAGAATAGTTGGACAATAGGTCGTCAATAAGGCAGGTACGTATTCTAGAAAGGTTTAAAAATTAGTTTCCTCCTCCACTTCATGGGTGTTTTTCAGTTTGTTTAATGCAAACATGGCGTACGAATAAAAATGGCGTCTTGTTTACAACAGTAACAAGGAGTGCCTACCTTGTCCTCTGGTCTTGCTGAATACATTATTGAACGTCAGTGATCATAAAAACTGAGATTGAGAAGTGGAAGTTTACAAGGTGACCGGTTGATGAAAGGAATTTTCTCTGTATGTGTGTCTACGTTTAAGCTGCTCTGGATTGAGCAGATATTCGCACCAGTAGAAATGTCCGTAAGTGTAAGTGGTACGACAGAAGGGTAAAGTTCAAACAGGTCCCGGGTCAGATGTAGGGACTCCGGGGCCAGGCAACTCGTTTGTCCTTGCTACGCTCCACTACACTTGCAGTCTCATAATTCAAAGTTGTTGAATGGGTTGTGTACAAATGTTGTTGTATACCTTACATTGCGACTTCAGTCTAGGTAAGATATCGATTTAATCGCTGCCATTAAATAATAAGCTTATTGATGTTGACATTGATGGTTATAAACTTCAACTGAATATAGAAAAAAATCAGGTCACGTATAAGGTATAAACTATAGCTGACATTGTATGTACAGGTAGTACAACTGAAGACTTGAAAAAACTCTCACGGTGTTATTGCCATTCTGCGAAACATGTACTTACAAAAAATCTGGCAATGACATTGAAAATGCCCCTTGATTTGTTGGATTGCAGTTTGTTCCAGGGAATTCAATTCCTGTGATGGTAGAGCTTAATGATTTAAGACACAATTTTTCTGAACAAAGGAAGAGTAAATCAGTAATATCAAAGATATCACTTCACCCTGTATTACAGAATTAAAAAACAACACTAAAAGTTTGTCAATTCAAACATCTTGAATCACTGAGAAAATAGGTATTTGCGATGACACAAAACTCAACGTAAGCACTGTGCACACAGTCATTGATTGTGATTTTACTCTACAATATGTTATGTAGGTCATTTACCCCACACTCATCATGACCTGAGTTCAATTAGTCTAGAACATTCTCAAGGTCACTGCCCTTGATGACCTAACAACCTTGAATTCAATTAGTCATGTTTGGAATGTTCTGGAAAGTTGATTAGTTGTGTAAGGGATATAATTTTAGAACAGTAATTAGCATGTCAATAAAAGTTCTAGATTGTTCTATATGCCTTTTAAAAGGGACGTGCTTCAGCTTCCAGTCAGACTTTTGGGATCGTGTCTCTTGTGTGTTACTAAACTCCAGCAGTAGTCATTCTCAAGACTTTTCAAGACCTTCACTGCCAACGCTGGATTTATACTGTGGACTTTGTGCAGCTTCAAGCCTGCAAGCCAAAGGACTGTTCATTCATCCGACTGACTGTTACAACTCTGAGACTGGAGCTTTGCCGTCCCAGCTGAGATAAGTAGTCTGTACACTTTTAAAGCTTGTACTCTATCCCTGACTTAGCAATTAGTTTATTTTCGTAATAAATTTGTTTAAACGTTAACTGCTGAGTTCACCCTTTTGTTCGTTTCCTCTGCACGTAACAAATAATTTAAGTAAAGAGTTAAATAGGGTTTATTTTGGCTTTGTCAAAATAATAGTTTTAAATCTGTATTTCGTTTTTATAGAACGGCATCTGGTTTAAGTCATCAGAATTGGCAAAATGACCAAATAGAGAATTCCATGTATCCTTGTATTAAATTAAAATCTTCTTGCTGTCAGATTGAATTCAGTTTTGAGATGAGGAAATCCATCTGAAAGCTTGACGCTATCATCCCCCGAAATATTTGGATCGTAAGTTTGTTACTCTTATTAATTTCAATTAAATCAATGTCAAGTAATACTCCATGCACATTGAGCCTTATAATCAATACAAACATGAATGATTTAACAGAAATATGTAATTTCTTCTGAAAATCTTGAAACGAACTTCCCCTGAGGCACTATATAAACTAGAGCAAGTTTGCAGTTTATGACTCTCCTGTAACTATTCATAACAGGTGTCTATAAACATTCTGACACTCTGACATGTGTGTACCAGGGACAGCGATATTCACCTACTACTTGCCCGTATAGCACAAATATGTAAATACATTGATAATAATAACTATAACCTAAAAATTACAGTATATGCTTTCATTGTTGACTGTTTCGGAGCGTGATGTTTCATCTTACTTGTTGGGTTCCCGGCTTGTGTTCAGAAATTTAGCTTGCATACTGATCTCAGACACCAAATTAAAATGTCGGCTGGTCTTTGAGTAAAAATTGACGTCATGGTTCGGATGACGTCACTCTGTGTCGTAATTTTAACGTTGCTTTTGGCTGTCACTATGTTTACATGTAAGATGCGAGGTAAGTTTCAGTGATTCAATGATGTTTGCAGCATGAGTGCATGGCTTCTAAGCTCTTCTAAACCTACACCAACTCCAAGTCACGTGACTTTCCTCGAGAGCAGTAACTTGCTGGCCTAGCAAGGTTCACAAGTCTGCGGGCCATCGCTTTCATCTCACAATCTACGCAACAGCCTACAGCCTTCTGAAGTTTATTCCTTTTAACTTACTTCGTTTTGATATTTATATGCCAACTAGACTTGGAGCAAGTTTATTCAAAACTATACGAGAATAAAACTCTAAGTTTATGGCTCCTATATGGTTTCCAAAAGTGTCAAACATGTGAGGGCGAATACCAAAGATGGCATAAAAATACCTTACGATCTTCGAAATTGGCAAGTTTTTACATTCCAACGCTGTTTGTAGGTACAACGTCTAGAGTTAGAAATAATCTTTTTTCTTTAGAATCATATAACATGAACGGACAAAATATCAAAATTACAGTTCATAGGTGACATGTCCTCCATTCATTCTGCATTCATTCTAAAACACAGGTGAACTTTTTTTGCAGAGCTTTTAATAAACACCGTTATAAGACGCATGAAGCACCAGTTTTCTGACATGAACATCTGATCGTTGAATATTGCAACGAAAAACAGTTCAGTTCATGTCATCATCTTTGCCAGTAAACGGACCGGTTCGTCTTTTGTCGGGGAACTCTTCAATCAGAATAAAGAATTCTTCTACATGTTTGAACCGATAGAAGTTTACACACACGCCGTCATGGAGGGGAAATTGTCCAACTATCTCTTCGACAGCAAGTCCATCGACACCCTCCATTCTATCTTTAACTGTGACTTTCACGCACTTCCCGAGGAATGGCAACTCAATGTACAAACCAACTGTAATTTCGGTAAAGCGTTTTCTGTAACAAAGGTGTGTAAAGACAGACAAACAACAAACAAATTCCACTAAAGAAAGCGCCAAATTAGAAAAACTCTGACAAAAGTCTGTGAAAGTCGTCGACACATTGCTGTTAAGATCATTAGAATCTATGATATCAATTTGTTGAGATCCCTGTTGGTTGATTCTGAATTAAACATAAAGATCGTTCACCTCGTTCGCGACCCAAGGGCGGTGTTCAATTCCAGGAATACATTAAACATGATTAACAAGGATTTCATCCGAAGAGGAAGTGAAGACGAAATTTTGCAGTAATGCAGAGACTTTGAGAAAAATGTGCTGGTTGTACAAAATTCCCAGGATGATTTCGTAATAGGTACACCATACTCCGGTACGAGGATGTTGCAAAACACACTATTCAAGAATACAAAAGTTGTATAAATTTTTAGGCTTGAACGATGGTGATGACATTGTCAGTGGTTTATCAGGTCACGTGTCTCTGGTAAAATCACCAAAATTTTCCACAAGTAGGAATTCGAAATCTGTAGTCGATGATTGGAGAAAACAAATAACAATGGATGATACATTTACAATTCAGAAAAAATGTTCGCACGCCATGCAATTACTAGGATATCTAAACGTGACGCATTATGATCAACTACGTGACATTGACCTTGAACCAACCGTCAATTTCGATGATATTTACTTGTAGATTCTATCGTTGTCAGTGTTTGTAAACGCCCGTCTCTCTCCTCTCTCTCTCTCTCTCTTCTCTCCTCTCTCTCTCTCTCTCTCTCTCTCTCTCTCTTCTCTCTCTCACACACACACACAAAGTTGCTCATACTAAGTAGAATTTAAGGTATACTGTCATCTGTTCCAATTTTGCTACAGTTACCATGGAAAGAGAAAATCTAACCAATCACAGATTTTAAGCGGGTGGCCACTTTTAAAACCGGCGCCCTCGCACGGGCATTTTGAATACCAAGGAATCCCCCTTTGACCATATATGGGTATGTTTAGATTGCAGGTGACTGTATACTGTTACTAAAGTATGTTAGAAATCAAATAGGGACAACAAACATATATCTTGGTCACAGGTCATGATGCCGGAGTAGACAGCGTGGTTGCGTCGTTGCCAAAGGCTGGTTTGATTTATTGCGTGTAGAACTCCTAGCTGAGATACTCGTCGTTACGAACTGCTCTTCAAAGTGACCAGCAACCTCTTTATTGAGGTTTTCACGATTGGCATGGCAAGCGGACGTCGTAATAAATCAAAAAAGTTGGCGCTGACAGCCAGGGAATTTCAACGTACTTTCAAGATGGCGAGAGCACACCTTTACCGTTACGTAAGGTGAGCGAAGAAGGCAGCATGTCTCCCACTTTGCTGAAATCCATAGTGAAAGAATGTCTGCATGATTTAGAACAAAAGGTTGAGACGATTTCAGAAAGCGTATCGACTATTATATCTGAACAACGACAGCTGTCAAGTAGAATTGAAGTCGTAGAAGCGAAATATACTGAGCTCGATAAAGCCATGCAGTTTGTCGACGACGACTTAGAGCAAGTGAAAGCCCAGAACCAAAATTTTTTGAAAGAAGTGGAGAATTTGCGAGCTGAATTACAAGCTTCCACAAAAAGAATAGCATTGGTCGAGAAATCTGCCCTAAATTTGGAAAGATATTCGCGCAACTATAATCTCCGCATTGGGGGAATACCTGAAAGAAAAGGTGAAGATTGCATTGATATTGTGAAGAAGCTCGCGGCCGAGAAATTCAAAATGGAGGACTTATTGATTGACAATGCCCACCGCGCTCCAAGCAAGAACTGGGAGAACGCAGACACCAGAAGGAAACCGCGGCACATAATTGCAAAACTCCCTCTTAGGGTAAAAGAAGTGTTATATTGAGCAACTGGCGCAAAGCTCTCGAAGGTACGGAGATTTTTGTGAAAACAGACCTCTGCCATGCAGATTACAAAGTCAAGCAGAGTCTTCGGAAGGTAATGGATAAGGCATACCACGAGAAGAAGACAGTTAGATTCATCAATGGTCAGCTCTTCATTAACAACATGTTGTACAAATCTCCATCGGAAAAATAACATTATAGCAGGCTATAGAGTCAACTGTTTGACGGAATGTGTTTGCGCTTATGTGTCTGAACGGATACTTTGGAGATGTTATCTCCTCTTCCATAATCATTTGCATCTATAGTCATGTGAGAATTTTGTTTTCGTGTTCGACCGTAAGTTAAACGTATCTCTGTTAGGTTGTATTTATGTGTTTCTTAGTGTAACCAGCTTTTGGCAACTGACAACTGCCACTGTTTTCACTTAGTTTCTTTTTTGGGGTTGGTAGTTGCTATTAGGCCATGACGTCGTTTCATCTCTGTGAAACATGTGCCTTTAAGCCATGTTTTTGCCTCACTTTTTGCCTTTTGTTTTTGCTTTTGTTTTTGTCGTTTCTGTTCCTTTTTTTGTTTTTCGTTTTCCTGATTTCGTTGTAGAAATCAGGGTTCCTTTTCTTTTTTTCGTTTGTCCTTTTGTAAAACTCGGGAGCCATACAAGTTTTGAACGAGATTTGTGCATTGTAGTGTTACATTACTAACTAGTTTTGATGACTGAGAATTTCAATGTTATTTCCGTCAATGTTCGTGGTATAGCCAATTATAAGAAGAGAAAAGGGGTTTTTCAGTGGTTAAGTAAGAAAAATCCCAATATTATTTTTTTACAAGAGACCCACAGTGTCCAAAAAGACGAGTTAATGTGGCCTAGCTTATTTCCGGGCCATTTCATTTTTTCGCACGGTTCCTCTAATAGCAGAGGCGTAACCACTATTCTTAGAAATATCAACTTTTCGATTAAGAAGGTTAATACTGACGATGAGGGCAGAACTATTATTATTTCAGTTGACATTTTGATAAGCCATTTCTGTTGATCAATTGCTATGGCCCAAATAATGAAAATGAGCATGCTTCCTACCTTTTGCACATTGGTGAAATGATTCGTGATATGAATATAGAACAAGATAGAGAGATAATATGGGGAGGGGACCACAATATGGCAATAGATGTAAACGCAGATAGACAAGGAGGCAACCCCACGATATGGAAAAAGTCCGCTTCTTCTCTGACCGATATCTGTTCCAAGCACGATCTCACCGATATTTGGAGAGTCCGAAATCCTTCTATGAAGCGCTTTACTTGGCGGAGACTGCGTCCTGAGTTAATACAGAGTCGCTTGGATTACTTTCTTGTAAGTAGTTCTCTTCAGCTGGCTGTTATAGACACAGATATTATTTCTTGTAGTTATAGCGATCATTCTGCAATTACACTTTCCATAGGAGATAGTCGTAAAAACCTTGGACGTTCTTACTGGAAGTTTAATAATAGTTTCCTTCAGGACGAGGAGTTTATAAATCTCATTTACAGTAATTTTGAAAGCTGGGTTGAAGAGTATCATTCACAAGATCCAATTCATTTATGGGAATTTATAAAATACAAAGTTAAAAAGGTTTCCTGTACGTATGGCCGGCAAAAGGCGAAAGCCAGAAAGGACAGTATTGAAGAGCTTGAGTCTAAGCTCACGTTTTTGGAGGCTGCGTTAGCGTCAGATTCTTCTAACTATTAAGCAATGAAATCGAAGGAGTTAGAAAGAATTACAGGTGGAATTGGATCACAGAATTGAAGGTAGTATAATCCGTTCGAGGTCAAACTGGTACGAGTTTGGAGAAAAGAACACAAAGTACTTTTTAGGTCTCGAAAAGGTAAACTCTAGAAAATCACATCTTACGCAGATTGTAAACAATGATGGCAAGGCAATTACGAATTTCCCCGACATTTTAGTAGAGCTCAAGTCCTTTTACTCCACACTTTACAGTAGCAGACAAAATAAGAATGACCTTAACTCTATTACTGACTTTTTTAACAGAATCAGTCTTCCCAAGTTAAGTGATTTTGAGAAGACATCCTGTGATGGCCCAATCACTGCTAACGAAGCCCTTCAAGCCCTGAACAGCATGCCCACAAATAAATCACCCGGTAACGATGGTCTTTCTGTAGAGTTCTATGTTAAATTATGGCCCCTGATCAGCCCGTATGTTGTCAGTGCTCTAAATATGGCATATGAAAAAGGTGACCTTGGCAATAGCCAAAAACAGGGAGTAATTACTCTTATTGAAAAGAAAGGGAAAGATAAGCGTTACATTAAAAATTGGAGGCCCATCACACTTTTAAATGTAGATTACAAGATTGCTGCTAAATGTATTTCAAGACGTATAGACAAGATTCTGCCCAAAATTATTAATGAAACCCAGTCAGCCTTCATCAAGGGGCGTCAAATAGGTGATTGTGTTCGAATTATTGAGGGCATAATGGATTACACACAGAGGGAGAACTTACCTGGTATTCTAATGGCAATAGACTTCGAGAAGGCTTTCGATAGTTTAGAGTGGTCCTTTCTGTATAAAGCACTCGAAGTCTTCAATTTGGCCCCTCACTTATCAAGTGGATTCGCACTTTCTATTCACACCCTTCCAGTTGCGTCCTTAATCGCGGCCTATCTACAGGCTATTTTGAACTTGAACGGGGTGTTCGCCAAGGGGATCCCCTTTCTCCTGCGCTCTTTATTATTGGAATAGAGGTTCTTTTAGCAGCAATTCAACAAGATGACTCTATTCGTGGAATTGAGATTCTCAACAGTGTTATCAAAAACTCTGCATTTGCAGATGACTTGACGTGTTTCCTGGCAGATGAAGTGTCAGCTTCAAATCTCCTTTCTCTGCTTAACAGGTTTCATTCTGTTTTCTGGTCTGTCAATAAATCGTAGCAAAACAGAAACTTTAAGGCAGGGGAATTGGACGTTCAGAAAGGACAAGCCCTTGTGTATCAATTGGGTATCAACTCTCCTATTAAGATTGTTGGTGTATATTTTCGTATAACTCCGAGTGTGCCTACCATGATAATATCAGTGGCCCTTTAGATTCTATGTCCCGCTTGCTGAACCTAAGGAGCTCCAGAGGGCTCTCTCTAATTGGTAAAATCCAAATAATTAAGCATTGATTATTCCCAGTTTTTGTATTTAATTAACCTCATGAACATCAAGATGGCTGATATAAAAATCATTAACAGTGTCATTCATCGCTTCATTTGGAAAGGACCTGATCGTATCAGTAGAAATTCATTGATAGACGATTCCAAAGACGGAGTCTCGGAATGGTTGATGTTTTTGCACTGTATAAGGCGTTTAAAGTTTCATGGATAAAACAATTTTTAGCAGACGATGTACATCACCCATGGAAAGTATTTTTGAATTTTCTTTTGCTTCCAGTTGGTGGCAATCTTGTCTTTTGTTGCAATTTTTGCACCGAGCTCCTGCCTATTCATTTGCCTAAATTTTATAGAGAAGTGTTGGATTTTTGGAGCGAGATAAACCCGTGTAATTCTTTTGGTATTGCCCAACAAATTATCTGGAACAACAAAGAGATTCTTGTAAAAAAGAGGTCGATTTTTGATAATTTCCTTTTCAAAAAAGGTATTGTATATGTTGCAGATATTTTCAATGAAGAAAATAAGTTTAAAACATGGAATGACTTATCAGCAATGGGTTGTAATTTAAACCACTTGTTACAATGGCAAGGTATTTTACTGTCAATACCACCGTTATGGAAGAAGTGCAAGCCAGAGTTAGTTAGACCGGAATTGCCTGTCAGTATTGTTATCAATGATAAGATAATGCCACTCAAAAATTGTACAGTAAAGAGTATCAGAAAACGTTTTACATCAGATTATTTTATCACATCGAAAAGTAACTTATTTTTTCACAATTTCTTGATGTAGATCAAAAGTAGTGAACGGGTATCTTTTTACTACCATTTAAGTTAACCGATGAAACAAAACTGCAAGCTTTTCAATGGAAGTTGTCCACAATATCCTTTATACTAATTATGTCCTATCTCGCATGAGTCCACCAAGAGTAATCAACAGCTTATGTTCATTTTGCAAGGAAGTTGATGAAACATTCTTCATTTATTTGTGCATTGCAAATGTGTAGAATCAATATGGAAAAGCCTTTTGGGACTGTGGGGTGCTGCTCTCGAAGCACCATCCAGTTTCTCAGCTAAGCAAATTCTGCTTGGAGACAAGTCTTTCAACTTATTGTTAAATCAGGTGATTCTCATCGCCAAAAAGTCTATTTATGATTGCAAACTTAAAAATGCCATACCGTCTTTTAATCTTGTGAGAATAAATGTTAAAACCGCCAAGAAAGTTGAAATGTACATTGCCAAAGAAATAACTGTATTGAAAGAGCTCTACTTAAGTGGGAAAATTTTGAAGTGTAATTATATTTATTAGGCATGAAATATCAGCCTTCATAAACCTTCAAAAACACTACTCAAGTTCTGTAATTGTAACATTTTTGCTTTGATTGCCAATACGTAAAGAGCTCATGTTTTTTTGGTTTTTTTTGTAAGTTATGTAATCAATTTTTTGCTCGTATCTCCCGAAATAAAAAAAAAAAAAAAAAAAAAAAAAAAAAAAAACATATATTCTTGCATTGTGTAAACCTTAAAATAATCTCAATATAATTATTCAGTAAAAAGCACATTCAGTCGTGAAGTTGACATTTTGAGAGAGAAATATAAATTCTTCGATGAACTATCATGTCGTTTTTTCACGTGTCTTAATTTTTCAACCCCATTTATTTCTTGAAAGAATGTCAGCTAAGATAGTTTGCGTGATGCACGTGGTTTATTGTATTGATCGTCTACTTAAATGTAAATTTCTCAGCTGCCAAAAGCAAGAACGATGAACAAAGAAACCCAATATTTGAAAAAGTCTTAGACAGTCTAAGCAGAGTACAGTTATCGATGATTTAATATCACAAATATAATATTCAAAGTTGCGTCAGTCACGTATTCCATGATACAAACTCATTGTTAGGATTATAAGGGAAACAGGTAAAAACATTCACAAACAAAAGAAAACAAACTGCAAAATTAGTAAAAGATATTTAAAATGAATGCACATAGAATCTTTAATAAAAAATTCAGCAAGAATAGTATGCTCCACGCTATTTTCAATTTACAAAGGCGACGTAATTTTTGCCTGATGAATGAAAGATTTGCTAGAATTATTAAAATATGACAAACACAACATCATTGTTGACATTTACGATGGTAGAACACCGATATCAAAGACAAGCTTATCAATTCCTGGACAAAGGAGTCGTAGTTTCTGTGGGAAACGTTGATACAAACACTGTTGACTGATGTATGCAAGGTAGGAAACAAGGTATGTATATATTTATATATATATATATATATATATATATATATATATATATATATATATATATAATATATATATATATATATATATATATATATATAGCATGTACGTATGTATCGGAATCACGTTTTAAATTAGATTCGTTAATGAGAGAGTTATGTTAAGAGTATATACAACTCTGTAAGCGAGAAAGTACATTATATGCGGAGAAAACCGTTATAGCTACGGATTCGTAAGTCTTTATGAATGACAGCACAAATGGAAAAACGCTATGTTTTCATTTAATTGTCAAAAATGTAAAAATATTACATAGGAAGAACAACAAACATTTTTAAATTGGCCAGGACATTTTGTCTAAAATGTGATACAGAAAATGTACAAATATTGATTCTTGTTAAAATAGATGACTATCCTCAACGATAGTTCATTAAGAAAGTCTTTAATTTTGTCGAAATGCATCGTGTCTGATCATAAAATATACAAAAGACTCGGAAAAGTTTCTTTGCAGACGACATTCTGCGGCTAGTTGTTGTGGCCGTCAAATAAAAACCGCAAATTGAAAATCTTGTGACAGCGCCCTTATTTAAACGCAAGTTAACTCTACACGACTTACGCCTCACGAGGGCGATATGACTAGGAAATGCGCTGCACTGAATGTTGTTATTCATTAATGGCCGTTGGCCAGGACGTATCGCCCTTCGTTTACTTTCCGTAAACGTTGATATTGGAGTATACCATCGACAGTCGATGAAAATATCTAAGGTATATTATACAGGAGTTATCAAAAGGTATACAGGTAATGTTATACAAGTACATTTCACTGACAAATGAACCGTACCGGTCGTTTGTCTCTGGTGTAATTGAGATCTGACGGTTGGTCAGGACAATCCAATACACAATCTCATCAAAATATTCCATTGTTGTGAGTTTGGAAAATTATAATTTTTTTTTTTGGTTTTAATAAAACTAGTGAATCCAAACAAGTATAAAAATTAGTTTTTAATCCGCAAACCAGTAAGGGAATTAAAACTGTTGAATTTCAAACATTGCATTTTCAAGGCTAAATGTAATCGAAGAATTAGCGAAACTGCGAAATGGCGAAATAGCGAAATGAAGAAATGAAGAAACTGAGTAGTAAATTCAAATATTTATAAAGAAGTAATGAGAAACTGAAATATATAGAATGAACAAATTCGACAAACAGAAAACAGAGGGTCGATTCGATGATACACTTGCTCCACAAGCTCTCCATTGTCCTGTTATTACAGCGCCCTCATGCGAGTAAGGAAGTGAAGGAAATTAAGGGAGGGAGGGCCAGCATTTTTTCAAAATGACGCTGTGCATAAAATAGTGACCTCTTAAAAGTGTTGGTGACCTCCCCTATTTTCATGCACACCAGCAGTGACCTTCCCCTACATGTCACAGTCCACATCAATAATATTTAGACCCTTTTTCTTGTGGCCATCTTGGATTTTAACGTTAAAATTGACCTTATTTGTATAATACTTGATCAATCAAATTTCTGTACATTCACTTTGTAGACCATATGGCCAGGCTGCTACATTGCAAACATCAATGTCTTAAACCATGTCCATGTTAATCTTGTAGTGAAGATTTTGAAAGTATTATTTTTTCTGAATTTTCTATGACCTTTGACCTGCCCTAGACCTTGCAGCAAAGCTATGACTATATCGTTTCCTACATACAGTCCGAGAGGGCTGGTGTATATTGAAAAATGACCGGTAAGGGATGAAACCATATAACTAAAATTTGGAGTTTCTGGTGACCTTTGACTCTCATCATCCTGTACCTCATTTATCATACAATTACGAAATTCAAGGTTAGCCAATAGAGCTAGAGATCTGATATTTGTGGACACGGATAATTATGTAAGCAAAGTTTTCCGCCAAAATTTCACGTTACCAGGATGACCTTTGACCTTGATTTCATCAATATGCCTAGAAATCAGTAACTTCAAGAGCTACAGCCTTCATATTTGGTGGATGAGGCACCTAATGGCGTCACATCCTGAACCTCATTAATTCGTGACAACACCAGCCCTCCCTCCTGGTAATTTCTGTCCAGTCCCTCATTTCGCTATTTCGCAGTTTCGCTATTTCGTCGATTATAATTAGCCCATTTTCAATTTAAAATCAATTGATTGTTATCGTTCATTCATTATGATTCATCAAAAGTTACTCATATTTTGTTCACAAAAAATTCTCATCATGGATTCTGGACACTATAGACAAGTCTAGCGACTCATACACAATAAAATTTTAGCCCACACTTGATGTCTAAATTTGTAATTCTACCAAAAACTGAGAAATTCTTATCATGACCAACTTACTTGGCATTCCAGTGACGTCACCAATTCAAACTGCTCATTGCAATCAATGCATTTATGAAAATGTCAGAAATTGTTCACCAAAATTTTTAAAACTTGGTTTTCAACCACCATAAACGTGTCCATCGAGTTGTGAAGAAGAAATTTTTAGCCCACACTTGATGTCTAAATTTCTGGATTTGAGAAAAATGGAGAAAACCTACTGACCTACTTTACTGGAAGTCAACCAAACAATCGATGACGTCACCGATGCAGACTGTCCATTGCTTTCAATGCATTTTCAAAATATTCCTGAATTTTTCACCAAAATTTCACAATTCTGATCCAGATGCACATGAATTCGGTGTCAAGTTGGGTACAAGGATTTTAGTCCAAACTTGGGGTGTAGAATGTGAAAAATGTGTTTAGAATGGTGATATTTGATGGAATTGTAATGCATATCTATGTTGATACAGAGTATACTCTGATTTGGTGGACGGACTGATACAACGACGACGGCCTCCCTGTGAGAGCAATTGTTGTTGTGATGTCATCATTGACTGCAATGAACTGTGGGTAATACCTAACACCTTCAAATAATACACAATCCAATTGTCCATCAGATCTCAGTTTTACAATGCCTTTTCTCTGCCTTTTACAAATATAAATATTGCCGTGTGAATCGACATCCAAGCCTCGTGGAGACTTTAACCTATCATTGTGATATGAATTCAGAAAATTCAAATCAGAATCTAAAACATGAATGACATGTTCATTGCAGTCTGACACTAAGAGATGGTTGTTGCTAGTAGCCATTACAGAGTGTGGATAACTGAATACATCACTGATTCTTGCAACAAGTTTTCCATCTTTGATGTTGTATTTGATCAAACTTTTACCTTTGCTGTCAGTGACAAAAATAAATGCTGCCATTACAGTAATGCTCCTAACCTCAATGTCTGCACTTTGGGGAATAATTTGAATAATTTTTTTATTTTGGTCACAAATAATTATTTGGTTATTACCGATGTCAGTGATAAAGAAGTGACCATCAGGGATATAGCCACAGCATATGGCATGAATTTATTGTCAAACTGACCATCAAATCTGATAATTTCTATGACCACCTTATTCTTATTGAGTATTTGTATGCGATGGTTTTCTGTGTCACAGATCACAAGCTGATCTCCATTTGGATAGTTAAACTGTCCTGGCTCTGTACCAGACTTCTCACTGCCAAATACCTGCAATGTCCTGTAGAGTAAAGAAGAGGTCAAAGGTCAATGTTTAATCATAGGAGCTGCAGGTAAGTTTTATTTCTTTGACTCAAGGAAATTATTGATGTGAACATTTCTTATTGACACGGAGATTTGTCTAACTCTGTGAAAGCTCCATGAGGTAAATATTCCTTTCTATTGTGTAAACAAATTTCTAAAATTCTTACAATTTTTTACCAAGTGTCATGTCAATAATTTTCACAGGTGTTTCAATTTTGTTCAAAGTTGTTTTAAATTTCAAATCTCACATGGCCTAAAGTTCAGACCATTTAAATTGCACGGTTCACCAAAATTTTAATTAGTAGCTTCTATCACACTGTGGTGTAAGTTACACTACAGTGTGATGGAAGGACTTTATGACCTGATTTGTTGAGAACAGTCATACTTTTTACCAAAAACTATGAGCATTTTAACCGACAAATTTAAAATGACAACACTGACTGATACTATACCAAAGTTGATATTTATTTATTTATTTAGTTCTACACTCGATATGATGACATTCTAGCCAAATATGACACCTCGGTCACTCAAATGAATAGCGACAGCATTCCCGGCTTTGACTTATTACAGTGATTCATATCCTGTATCTTTTCATACAATATTTAGACAATTTTGGGACCAATCCTGACGGGTGTAGCATGCTAGCAGGGTACGCTTACCCATTTCGGACACCTGGTACCACCACTAACTATCAGTGGTTCAAAATGGTCCTACTGAAATTGTAAACCTCAAATGTCCCATGACCTGGTAATGTATTACCTGAATGGAAATGATTATTGGACCAGTTTAATGTCATATTATGAATTAAATTTTCCAAGTTTTCCAGTTTCTAGGCTTCTTTTGTGTTATTGTTCAAAAATAATATTGGCCAGTTTTGTTTCTGTATCTAGCAGCTGTATTTAAGAATATTGATATTTGTGAATTTATATAAACTTCAATATTTGAGATTATTTAATATCATCTAGGCACTTATGATTTCATATTTATTTACACCTGTTTGATACCAAAGGGTCAATGTTGGAATATTTTAGATGAATTTTATTGTCTATTTACAACAATTATCTAGAACCATTCCCTCAACAGTCTGTTAGAAATAATTCTGAAATAGTTTTCATTTATTTGCTGTCACTTTAGATAGAGAGTTACCATTCTGTATTCTGGATAAATGACTGAAACATAGGGACAGCTAGATTAGGTACCTGTCAAGATTTGTTTGCAGGTATGTGTGAATTTGTATTATCCGTGTTTGTTTGACATTTCACAGACCGTCACTGTTACCCTGCTGTTATCATACTGTCATATTGTGGAACTGAATACAACCAAACCTGTGTATAGTGGTTACATAAGGGACTCAGAAAACTTCATTTTGTTCATCTATTTCTTTAAATCAATGCATTATATGGATTTCCATGCATTGAATAAATACAATACTGCAGAGTTAAAATTAAAAACATTAAATAAGGGCTGAATTCATCAAAAAACAGACTGAAAAATCTAAACCATTTAACATGAAGAATTAAGCATATGAAAATAACATCATAATAAAGAACAGTAAAATCACTTACAAGTTAGTAAGCCAGATAAAAATGTATCACTAAATCATGAAAATGTAACTGAGCTGTTAAAATGTGTTGCAAGAACAGATCCATGATGTCCTAATGAACGGCAGTGGGCTTTAGGAATATGGAACTTACTCCAAGTGTTGTAGCAATGAACAGATGAATTTTGGACAACACAGTTTGATAAGTGTCATGAAGTACGACAAGGCTCAATGTGGTTTTCAATAGTATGGTAGCATAAAAGGAATGCAACACATGGCATGGGCCTATAGGTCAGTGCTCGGCGAAGGCATACTACATCGTCTCATTTAAGTTCAAGGTCAAGGCATAAACCAAGGCAGGTAGTGGAGGTAGATACATTATAGTAATACTTGTATTCTAAATAGTAAGGGAATCTATACAGCAAGGAAATTTTTGAAGTTGCTGACCGGTGCAAAAGAGAATGAACTTATATTTTGAAATGTTTTTGTTTGGGCTAGTTAGAATGAAACCATCGAGGATTTGGTTTTATGTGGCAAAAATAAAAGTATATAAGTAGGTACAAGTATTATGTGTGCACATTAAGTTTGTGCAAAATGTCCTGATGTTTTACAAAACTAAATTTTTACAGCCGGTAATTTTTAGCTGACAGCCGGTTGTTTTTGCCGGCTGCCAGCTATTTTTCTACATCCCTCACCATGTTGATGAACGATACATTTCACATTGCAAATAAGCATGGAGTGCACTGATATAAGAAATGGTAGCAGTCTATAGTTGATATCATCTGCAAAACTTCAAATCGGAATACTGGATTGTTGTCAAGTAAGAAGATCATTTTTGTAGCCTAAGAGTTATGACCCCGCATGTACACTGCTCCTGCTAGGAACACCAGTTTTTTTTACCCTGATTTAACTTGCAAAAATATTTATCCAATCATTGCTGTGAGGTATAGCTTTTGAACCATTGAATTGTTGTCAGATGTGTATTATTGACATGAAGTTTTTTGAGAAGAAGAATAGAATGATTGACAGAATCAAATGCTTGAGAGAGATCAACAAGGTGTTCAAGAACTTTCCATGAAGTATTACTAGCATATAGAGATGACTTGCTATGGAGGGTAGGTGTTGCATTATTTTCAGTTTAGGCTGTATGCAGAGTGAAAACCCTGTTCGATCCCTCTGACCTTGAGGGTCAAAACAGATTTCCATCCAT
Source organism: Ptychodera flava (assembly GCF_041260155.1). Taxonomy (NCBI): domain Eukaryota; kingdom Metazoa; phylum Hemichordata; class Enteropneusta; family Ptychoderidae; genus Ptychodera; species Ptychodera flava. The sequence continues at coordinate 5,645,721 of NW_027248279.1, forward strand.
AATGCAGTAAGAACTACACATTCTACAAATCATTACATTTGAGCTGGAACCTTCTAATGGCCTCTAAAAATGACTGGCTGTGAGATTTCATTTTCAACCACCATATTTGTCAAGCTCCAAGTTGTCAGATGGCATCTGTTACTGTGAAACTCTTAAAATGTCCTCAGATTCTGTGAATTACCATATATGGAAATTGACTATCCTTACAAAGACCAATGATCATTGGCTCAGAACCAGTTACTAGTCTGCAGTTAAATTGCATTGCATTTTTCATTTTGAGTAAGAGACCAGAGTCAAACCTTGGTTATGTGAGTATCGGTAGAGATAACAAGTCGTTTCAAAGTAACCCATTTCCATGTGATCAGGTGTAAGAGTAGTAACTAACTTCTTGGTCCTCCCAGATATACTGTCGTAGGAAAATAGTGCTGACTAAGAGTTTAAACACCTGCAATAATGCTGTAACATATCTTTTAACAGCACATTGGCTTCTTTAATCAGTTAAAAACTGATGAAACAAGCCACCTAAGTTTTCATTGGCAATCTAGAGAGTTATGAGGACTGACACCTCAGGTGTACTTAGTTAGTTAGTTCTGAATTATTGTTGAGCTAAGACAAATCAATTAAGCTTTTACAGCTAAATATTCTGAAGTTTACAGGTTTAATTGTAGGATGATATGTTTGCTGATGGGAAAGGAATATCAATTACCTGTCAAAAGGCAGGAGTATTGAAAGAAACCCTTGAGATATGCACAATACCACCAAGCATTTAGATTATCTTCATTATAACATATTGTTCAAAGATTAAAAATGTTTGCCGTGTAATGACTACATATACATGCCCCGATCTTTTTCAGAGAGACAACACTGTACAGGTACGGTTATGATGCTCAAAGATAAGCAAGGTCAATACTGCATTACATGGTAAGTAACCACGGTGATTTGTAACAATCTTATACATCATGTACTGGCAGAGGAATTGTTGAGGGCCCTGCACCATAGACACATTCAGACGCATTGAAATTCGCTTTGTTGGCATCTCTGAGTACATTAAAGTTCAAGTACGAACTTTGTTAATGACTAGGTACAAACCTAGAAGTCACTGTAAGTCTTTTAATATTTTAAAGGTTTTGTGAAAATCCATGCGACAAATAGTCCTGGAAATTGATTAACAACATTGTGAAAATGGTCGTTGTTTCTGTTGTAAAATATGCAGCGCTGGTGAAGCCCAAGCGGTCGCCATGGTGGAAACTACTTGCACTTATGATACAATGTGCAAATTTTGAGCTTGAATGGTCTTTTGATCATTGTAAAAAATAATTATGTTAATATCATCTCATGGTTATTACAGTTTTTTATTTGAAATCCAATATAGCTGCCAAACCACGTGACCGATCCATATGCCTTTCGCAAATTTGATAGTAATCACACAATGGATGATAGGAACAAAATTTAGTTAAAATAGTGTGGTGGTTCTGGAGAAGAAGATTTATGGACATGGGTTTTCGCAAAAACCAATATGGCCACCAAAAAACCATGTGACCGATTGAAACGTTTTTCGCACACTTCAAAATGTGCACACTAAAGATGATATGAGTCAAAATTTCAGTTCAAACGATGTTTTTGTTCCGGAGAAGAAGATTTTTAAAGATTAAATTGGTATTTTTTGAAAATCCAATATGGTTGCCAAATCACATGACCGATCCATATGCATTTTGTAAACTTTAAGTACTTACACTTATGATAATATGAGCAAAATTTCAGTTCAAATGGTGCAATGGTTCTTGAGAAGAAAGTTCTTGAATATCATTGGCTGGTAATCGTAAGTTTTTCTTATTTTGTTTTTTTTCTTTTCATCTTTCAGAGAATTCATGGATGTTGAGTTGACGAGAGAGCTGAATACATGGATGTGTATCGCGTCCATCATTCAGGGACTCAAGTGGAGTACTTCCTGAATAAGCTGTGTGTTGTTGGATCAACAATAATGGAGTTTGGTTTGCATAATCAAACAAGCTAATAGGCATAAACAGAGGCCGAACAAGAAATTCAATAACAGGAACAGACTTATTAACCTGTTCACCCCTGATTCCCTGGAAATAGGTTTACAATCATCATTTGTAAGAATGGGTTTTGGGCCAAACCATGGTGGTGAAAGGATAATCCACTACTCTCCAGCAATACATTTGGAAAAGAAGAGGGTATGGTTAAGACAGTCAGCAGCCTAGCCTAATCAGTGCATTCCTGGCAACAGATGACTCTTCTGGAATAATAGAGCACTGAAAGTGACACAAAATTAACAACTTGAAATTATAAAGGGCAATGTTTATTATGTGATTGATAGTTTGAAAAATTAAACATTCAGTTAAAAAAGTATAAAAGCATCACTAGTTTGGTATTGAGTCTACCGAGAAATTAAGTGGTATATATAAATCGTGCCCGGGAAATTTGCTGAATACTTGTTACTAGGTCTGACCATAAATAATTGGTGTCTTCTGAGGACAATACAATAATTTTGCTAGGGCTATTAATTTGATCAACTGGAAAGACCCGGTGAATTCAAGATCAGATAAATTAACTTGCATTTCATTCATTCACATTTTGGTGAGTTATTTAGGCGTACTTCAGGTTTCTCCATAATTCCCAAATAGTCTTACTTTGATTTCACTCCCTATTGCTAAGATTTGTGTTGAATGTCAATCCCTGAGTTAGGTTGTAACTTAGTAGAATTCGTGACCAGTAATAGGAGCTCCTCACCCTTTCACCCCATTTCCCTCTCTAGAGGTCCAACTTTACCATAGAAAACAATGAGATTGGTTCAAATCATACAACAATTCCAATCATTTTTTATTGAAGTAGTATGCTCCTCAATAGTGAGAGATTAAACTATTTCTCAAACTTTCCCCAAAGAAACTTTAAATCGTTCTCTTACATGACATCAGTTTGATACCAGAGAAGCAAATTACCCAACATTTACCGATATTTGAAATGCAAAATGTTGTTCAATGTATTTAACCTAAAAAAAAAACGTTTCTGATTTTTATAAAGCTAAGACCGTGAATGTTTTCTTAAACCAAGAACATTATAATTGAGCACCCACAAATGGTAGATATCGAAGAGAAGAATTGAAAAATATTAAGCCCAAATGTCAGCCTGTCCTCTATGTACATGCTACGTTAGATCTGCCAGAATAAAAACTCAATCAACACTTACCTCCATATACTTTATCAATCTTTTCTAAATTACTAGGGTAGCATGCTCTTGACTCTGAAAATAAAACGTGGTCACGCATTAAGCCCAGTCATTCAATGTCTTTTGATGTGCTGCAATTGAAAGCTTAATCATTGGAGTGTAAAGACTTTTAGTTATATGGTGCAACATCAAACTCACTGTCCACTTTTTTGTTTGAGTGACAACATGGTACAACAGATAGTATTCAAATACATGTTCTGTAAATGTAATGATAATGTGCTTATACCACTTGGCATAAACTTAAGTCACACTGCGTTTTCTGTAAAGTATGTTAGGTATTATGTGTCAGCCTCATACCGTTTCTACTGAATGTTGTTGACTCACTGTTGTAGTTTTTGAGTTTCCAACAAATTGTCTGCAAATTGACTTAACCGTGGAGATAATCAGTTGATTTGGTTTATGAAATCATAGCGGGCACGCAAGCAAGTGAAAAAGACTACTTTTACTTATTTAATGCTATGGACTATATTCATGCACTGGGCAAATTGCTGAAACTGTCAATGATTTGTTTTTTTTTTTTTTTTTTTTGTAAAGTACAGTTTATTTTTCCTCTCTTGTTTTCAAGGTGTGTGTGTGTATATATATTATATATATATATATATATATATATATATTATATATATATATACACACACATACATCACACACACACACACACACACACACACACCACACATATATTATATATATATATTATATATACACACACACACACACACACACACACACACACACACACACACACACACACACACACACATACATCACACACACATACACAATATTGGATATTGAACTTGTCAGCTTAGCCTATATTGTTAAGGCTAGAATTCATATGTAAATTCAAAAAAGTGGATTTAACATGTATAGATGCAGTGTTGACAAACTAAATTTTTGATGTCCACTTTGTTTTGAGAGCATAGCAAAAACATGAAATTTACATACATAGCAGAAATAATGAAAAAAATGATGGCTTAGATCAACAATTTTGTCAATTAGAAAATGCTGTTAATCATTGAATTAGAATATGAGTTAACTAGGGGCTTTAAGTTTGAAAATGTGCCTGGTTTTGGTTGAAAAGAATAAATGCAGATGTCTGCTGATTCACAATAGCATTTCCACATGATTGAAACAGTGTAGAAAAAAATATCTTCTAATCCTATACAAATGTGATAAAAAATATATGCAATTTTGCATCAACATGTTTTACAATGTTAAATGCTGATTTGGTAAAGAATGATTTCTACTAGGTAAAAGTTTAAGGTTCTTGAAGATTATCATGAGGTTATCACTTTTAGCAAAATACAAAATGTGAACAAAAATTTTACAAGCAGTAAAAGTACAAACATAAAGACTTCAAAAGTTACTCATCGAATGATATTCAACTTGACCATTGATTTATGTAAAATGTCATTTCATTTCAGACAAATGAAAATATTTTACATCTGTTCTCAACACAATACATTCATTGTAGAGACTTCAGTGAAGTTGTCTGCATCTAAGCTGACAATTGTCAGAGTTGTGACTGTTTCCATTGAAAAAGTGGCGGACAATTTCATCGCATACCAGCGATTTCCCAGTTTTCCTGCACTGAATCTTTGTCTCTGTGGAACATTTCCAAAGTGCTGGTTACTATTCAACAATTGTAACATTTTCAAATAGAAAGTTGGTAATTTAGTTTTGCAGAAATCATTAATTAACTCACCGTTTAACTTCATTTCCAAATTCAGCATTTCTTTCCTAGCATTATCCAGCTCCTCTTGTATCTTGTTCCCTTCCTTTACAACTGTTTCTAGCTGGTATGTTAGATTTGCTGTTTCTTTAATGGCATTGTCAAGTTTTTCTTTCGGGTTTTTACTTTCTAAGGTAATATTATCTTTATCTGCCTCAAACCTATTCATCAAATCCTGGCTTGCATTAAGCTTTTCCTCTAGGTCTTTTATTTTGTCTTTGAGGGCACTGTTTTCAATACCTTTATCTGTTGCTATTTTATCAGCCCTGGCTAACTCTTTTTGTCTTCTCTCATACTCGTTATCTAATACGGACTTTTCTTCTCTGCATTCATTTATCTGAGATTCACGAATTTCAGCAGCTGCATTCAGTTCTTTAAGCTTGTTGTCTAACTTATTTTTAATATCATTTTTTTCTTTCCTAGCTCGTTCTAATTCCATTGCTACCTCATTTAACTGCTCTGCCTGAGCGCTATTCAATTCTGCAAGTTTTTCTTGATGCTGTTCACAAAACTGTGACATTTCATCACCTAGAGATGACGCTTTGAGAACTTCAAATTTTCTTTGCTCGTCGGCATTAATGCCTGGCTGTTTAAGATCTATCAAGCACATATCACAGTAGCTACCATTTTCTGAGAGAGCTGTTTTTGGTCTAACAATATTGCCAGATCTTTCAACTTGTGTTTTTAAGGCTGTTAAAGAAAGAAAATTAATTTGTTTAATAACTAGTTAAATGTAATATAAGATGCATGTTTGTAAATGTAAACAGAAACCAGTGTACTCACATGAAGTAAATCTTTGAGAGTACATTGGCATCTAGTTCAGTAAGTTAAATGATTGACAAGCTAATTTTTGTGCCGCAGTAGATAGCAAGAAAACAACAGACAGATTTCAGTACATGCCTGTAACAGGGTTTGATCAGTACCTGTAACAGTCCCTAAGAAATAACCGCTGTTATAGGAACTGTAAAATTTGTCAGATATCAGGGGTGTATGAACAGGTCTGTATCAGGCCTGAATGTATATAGTGATGTAATTCGAATGAACCTATCTATTCTCTCATGTCGCCAAGTCTCGTACTTCCATAGAATATACCAGGGAAAATGTGGTCATACAAAACAAAGAGCAAACGTTGATGTAAAATACTACCTTCCACAGAAAACTTGTCAACTTCATTGTCTGTTTGTGAAAGACCGAGAGCAGTATTTTCCACCTGGAGATAAGAAAAATAGGATATGTCACACCAAATATCTTTCGACTTTTCATTCGCCATACCTTCTTGTCGGCATGCATTAAGAAATGCATTTTAATGATTCCCCTCTCTTGTCATTTGAAATCATTGGTTGATCATAATCTTTAAACATATCTACCTGACTACCAGTAATTTGACGGAATGTGATATATACTTACCACCAGACTTGACTGAGGCTCTTTTTCAAATCTTTGAACTTCTTCTTCATCAGAGTGGCTATTGAGTCAGATGCCGTCCCATCTCCTGTTTGTTAAGTAGAACATTGTCAAGTCACATAATTGTGTTCTGAAAAGTCAGTGCTGAACATAAACATTGACTCTAATTCATTCCATGATAATTAGAAATTGTCAAATGCAAACATCTACAATATTAGAATACATTAGTTAGGGAGCAATCATTATTTACTGCCTGGGGTGGGGGTGAAGGAATTTCATGGAAAACTTCGAAATTTTGAGTGACCTCCCCCCTTGCCAACCATGATGAATTTGAGTAACCCCCCTCTCTAAGTCTACAATTTTGACTGAGCGCCTCCACTTAGAAAAGTTAAATACCAATGCATGTAATTGTAAAATTTACAAAACAACAACAGCAACAGTAGAGACAATTCAAATCCAGATGTACCTTGCTAGATTATCATCAGTTATCTCATGACGGTGGAAAAAGGTGAAATCAACAAAATGAAATTCAAAGTCGCAACAAAAAAGATATAAAAGCTCACGCTTTAACCAGTATCTAACCATATAGTATATTGTTTAATTCGGATGGGTATCATGACAGGGTTTTCACTTGGATATCTGACTGGGCAGAATTCGAAAGTACATGGGGAGAACGTGTCGCAGGGTTCCCCTATCTTGCATGGAAATTTTTAAGATATTGATGTGTGCAATGGTGCAGTCTGGTGTAATCTGAGAAGTGTTTTAAATTTTGTTTTATTTTTACCAAGTGAAACTGTCAGAACATCCCTGGAAGTTATCCCAAGGGGAGAGCACGAGAGCGGGGATTCGCCCTCTCCTAATGAAAATTTTGAGAAATTGATGTGTGTAATGGTGCAATCTGAGAGGTGTTTCAGTTTATTTTGCACTCAGTAAAACTGTTTCAAAATGACATTGAACACTCATATTCTTTACAGTTTCTGCATGATCAGTGTTTGAGTTACAATATTCAACAACCCATCAATGACAATACATCTTGTGAAAAACAGTTTTCAGTTTGCCAGAGATTGAAGCCAAATGAAAATGCAGGAATAGAAAATCTGTGACCTTCGTGTGTCATTTCTCCAGCTGCCAGCTTCTAATGAAAAGTCTTAATATGGTATGTTTAACTGTCAAAATGGTCATTGAACTGAGGTCAATTAAAACATATGTTTCTGTGATAATAAAGGATGAATGCAGAACAGTTCAGTTTTGTCCTAGATCCTGTGAAAATTTTGAGAAGTTGATGTGTGCAATGGTGTTGTGTAGTGCAATCTGAGAGGTGCTTCCAATTTGTCTTTTACCAGTAAAACTGTTAGAAGACCCAAGAAGGAGAGCACGAGAGGGGGTTGTCCCTCTCGGACCAAAATTTTTTAGAAATTGATGTGTGCGACGGGGCAATCTTAGAGACTTTTCAATTTATTTCACGCAAAAAATGACTAACCCCCCCCCTTCTTCCTCTCCACATTTTCAGTAAACCCCTCTTGACATTTTAAACCTTTTGAGTGACCACTCACATTCCTACGACCCCCGGCCATAAATAATGATGGCTCCCTTAGCTTACGCTGAATGAAGAAAGCATCAAGTTCATCAAAGTTCTTCTCGTCATATGTGACTTGTAGTTTCAGGGGCAGTTTCACTTTTTGCAGCAATCTCTCTCATCTCCTCTGTTATCAACCATGGTTCGTATAACTCAGCAAATCTCCCAGTCAGAGCACTTGACTTGAATCTGTAAAGACCTAAAATACTGAGAAAGTTGAGCAACATTCCAAGTGACCCATTTCGACCTTTTTCACCTGATTTCCCCCAATATTTGCTTCGTAGCAGATTCTTTTTAGGATCTCGACATTACCCTCATCAATTATTTGCTCAACCTTTCTTTTCAGGCATTGTGGGCATCTGTTTAATGCCTCGGAGACTTCCTGAATAGTATTCTTCAGTGCAGCAACAGCAGACTGGTCGACTTGGTCTTGCCTACATATAATTTCTAGTTGTTCATTCTGTGCTCTCAGATGTTCTTGCCAAGGCTGTGTGTTCATTCCAATGGTCACATAAAGACCTAACAGAAATATTACCATGAGTAAACTATGAGTACCTCCTTTAGTTTTAGTTGAACGATGTAAACTGCCTCACTATAGAGAGGTGACCTCCATATTGGTTATTGAAAAACTCGTGTCCTAGTAACACCCCGTATGCACAGAATGATACTGACATAAAGAGTTAAAGTTAACACCACTATAAACTTCAGTTTATCTATATAGGAGTAGGAATGAAGATCAAACCCATTGTCATACAGTGTGCTATACGCACACCGATTCATTATTCCTCTTGTATGATCCTATCGGTATTTCATACTCATTTTATGAGTCTACGACTGATGTATCATGGGAAATTAACTATTAAACGACTATTAAATAGAAGCTGTAATAGCACAGCTACCATCTCTGCCCTTTGCCAGTGTGATTACACTGCTATATAAGTGTGTTTATAAGTCTTTACAGTGTTTTCATAAGCTTATATGTTGTTATAGATGTGAGAATTGGCTTCAAATGAAATGGTTATCTGTCCCGAAATTACCATTATATCGCGCCGCATCAGTGGACTTGATTCACCAAAACCTGAAGAACAACTGTATTTATACTTACCTCCACAGGGTTCCCTCCCTTCATTGAATAAAGCAGCAAATCTGGCGTAGCTCTGATCCACTTTTTCACATTCAAAGTAGGCCACCTTGAGTTGATTTGCCCATTCGAATGCCCTTGGAGTATTACTTATCGCCGAAATCAATTTGTCAAACCATTCCTGTGCACTGTTTATCAAGCATCGATCTTCATAGTCACTCAAGTATTTGGTGATAAAAGATCCTAACTGGGAATATCTATTCACATACGTAGGTAGTCCAGCTGCAATTGATTCTAAACCATAGAATCCAAAGTCTGCATGACATAGTCCAGTGACACAGATATGGCATTGTTGGAGATGTGTTAAAATTTCGTCGATAGAGGGTGTTGGCTTCGGTTGTGTCACTTTGAAGTCACATGAGAGTAGCTTGCTCAAGTTTTGGTCCACCTCTTCTGACAGCGCTGCTGAAATACCCAGTATGTTCCATTTTAACAATTGCCTCTTGTTTGTTGATGAGTAGTTGCAACGTGTCCAATTGACTCGGCAATTTTGCCATAGTCACTCACAGCATCAGAACAAAAGTCAAAGTCTCCGTATGATAATATGACATGCTGATGAATATTGTCTGTGACTTCGATAGTTTGTCTCTGAAAACATTCTCCAACCTTTGGGAGAAGTTCAATGTGAGGAATGGACCTGTCAGTGATGGCCCTGTATGCATTCTCAAAGTAACTATGCATGCTGGGACCAATTGACACCATTGCATCAGCCTCCATCGCTATCTTCAGCATGTCTCCTTCTAGTTTACTTTGTTCTTTGGTTGACAACTTTGCATGGTGATCAGGGTGAATAGCATTGATCTGATAGAGTTTTGCTTTGGAGAATAAAGTTTTCCGGATATCAGCCGCGGCAAAAGCTGTCATTGGAGCATATCCGATGACAAATTGTATGTTCTTCAGATCTTTCAAGTCTTCATAGTAACTCTTATGGTTGTACAGCCAAAGCATGTTGATAGGATCATTTTCAGGATCCAGATATTCTGCCTTTTCCCAGGAATCAAAGTAATACCAGACTTTTCTGCATCTTCTCTCTGGGCGTCACTGACCTCAACGTCAAGTACAGTAGCATAAACCTTGACACATCTGCCTGTCTTAGAAGAAATGTCTTTCAACAAAAGTCTGTGAAAGTCTGGTAGGCCATACTTGTCAACGTCCCATTCGTCAAACACGACCAGCACTCCTGGTAGTTCTGTCCTTAGGATATGTAACTCGGCATCTGGAAACAGACTGTCACGGATATCTCTGGCAGCATCAGCTGTCATAGAATCGTGTCTACTACGTACTTACATTTTCCAAATCTTCAAGTGATGGATAATGGATTTCATGATGACCAGCCAGTTTAATTTAGGAGGATGTCGCTTGGGGTCTAACGTTGACTTTCTTCTTGCAGGGATCAGGATGACACCAGCATTTTGAGCACATTTCTTCTGGTCATCGCTGACCTCTATATCAAGCACAGTACAGTAAACGTTTTGTGACTCAATAGATATTCCATGTCGGGCACATAAATCTACCACAATCTCTTTGTTCAGTCCAGGGATATTGTACTTTTCGGTGATCCAGGAGGCAATACGAATAGCACGGTAACAAGTGTTTCGAATGCGTTTGTAGACAGATCTTTGTCTTTAAAGCTCTTACGATCCTGAAAATTTACATACAAAGTAGTACATTTTACGGAAGGGACCACTATTGCTGACTTAAGCATGAATTTCTAAGTAATACAAGTAATACAATTAACGTTTCATAACTCAAATAGTGTTCAACATGAATATGATCAAAGTTCATTCATTTCAATATAATTTCTGATAAATTTTTCTCTCTCAAAGAGTATAGCTATATCTCTCAGCCTTTTCATAAATCATTAATTGTGTGCAACCAGAGTGACTTTCCAAGGTCCAAAAATGAATTGTCTTCAGCAAACTGTTGCAAAAAGGTGAGCTACCTATAGATCATCCACGAAAATTATTTTCACAACCAGCTTTTGTTCCTGTAAATGTGTGTTTTTGATACAGAACCAGATATGCGACACACACTACCGCCCTCCCAGAACATAGCATTGCAGTGTCCCAATAGTAGGCACAATAATGTGTATTGAAACTGTAAAGCTTTCGACTAATATTCCTTGAGTTTATGAGTTACCCTGTTATCATAATAATCTTGGTTACTAAGATAAATGTCATGCTTTATCGACGTTTGTAGCCATGTTGTTACTTGTTAGTGTGTAACCCTGTATTGTGTTTGTCCCATGCAATAACAATGTAGTATATTTTTGACTTATACAATAACTAGGTATATGATTATAACCTACAGCTTTTGACGACGAATTGGTATGATTGCAATTAACTAACGTCATAAATTTAAACATCCTTTCTGTATGTAAACCATTTGAACTACATAAAATATGTGTTAGGTCAGAAATGAAATATAAGGGCTTGTTGAACATATACATATTCTTCAGAGCGCGATATTTGCATTTTGTACGAATAGTATAAAGGCATGTATGCTCCCCCGGTAATCACTGGTAAGCGAGATAAAAAAAAAATCGCTGCAGTCGACTGGAAAATACAAAGTACCGTTCAGTTCATTTCGACTGAAAGGTTCTGATATCTTGTCACTTGCGATCTACTCGTTTAGAGCATTTTTAGAAACATTGTTGCTATGTACTTTTAAATCTACATTGTGTGACTGCGGACCTTGATTTCTGTGAGTGGAGTTTTAAACTGGACTTAATGTCCCATGCAAGTCTAATGAATTTTCTGTAAAAAGAACAGCATTCTATTTGTGTCTATTTCAGTGTTTGTAAAGTTAACTTCCTTGTAACTTACATTGGAGAAAACATGTGCATTTGTATACTGATTTCTCTGATCTAGCATACCATATTAGGCCTGGTGATTTTATGATTTAAAGAAGAACAGTAGAAGATAGTGATTTTTTTTCCGGAGATAATAGAACAAATATGATGGGAGAGAGAAGTGACACGTTATGTCGGTACATACAATATATGCTTACCAACAAAATGGCGTCCTATCATTGACATAACTATAACCATAAAAAAGAAAAAATCTTACCGTCTCCTCGGGTCTTTCAGACTCCAAATTAAACGTTGATGAGGTAAAGACATTTTATAAGAGAGTCAAGCTCGATGATGGTAAATAATTCTGAGGTGTAATGAATGTTTGAGTGTAACTAGTCTAGCTCTTGTAGGCTGAAGTAACTATATATACGCAAGGTAAAATGTTGCGTTGGGGTGTAACTGAACAAAGTGGTACAACAAAAGGGTAAAGTCCAAACGGTATCAGTTGTGACGTCATCTGGCCCAGATGTGTTACTTTATGTTGCAGGTGTACATCGGCCACATCAAAACTGGAAATAAATACTGGAATTATTTTATAAGTGGATGCCAAAGAATTTGACCGCATTTACAAAATATATTAGTCATAGGGCTAAACTATTCGACAATGATTTAGTCGTAATGACTGCATGAGTCAGATTTAGAAGAATGATAATATACGACTCGATAAGGTTAGGTAATATAATGAGAGTCACTAAATTCGGGTAAGAAAGTCTTACATTGCCTATGACTCGAGAGAAAAATACTTTATGTGCGATGCACAAAAGTTTATTTTCACTCGCTTCTTTTATAGCTCATTGTAACCCTAGATATGTTACAACCTTATTATCGAGGAGCCTTACTGCTTCCACAGATTTGTTTATAGTATATTCCGTTTAATTAAATATATCGTGCTTGAGAATAACCCACAGTAGGGCTTTCATGCACATGTTTTTTGTGTGTTTTACGACATCGTTTGTATCGGAAGGTGCTATTTTAACTAGTACAGAAATTTGCGAGGAGTTTGCGAGAAATGGATGCTTTCTCGCTTGTTTGCGAGAAGTATGCGAGAATACATACTTTCTCGCACTTAATTTGCTTTTTTGCAAATTCCATGAATTTTGTTAAAAAGCTTTTCTTTCGTTTTTCCCTGATTTTGCCTTTTGTCAATACTCTCACTATACCTCATTGACAATGATAAGAGTAATGACGTAGCAACTACAGTTATCTATACAACCGTAAAAGCATCCTAATCAATCAATGTTTGATAATAAACTGTAAAATAAGACAATCAAACACTGGCCCCAATTTTCCAGAAAAAAATGATCACAGCAGATAAAATGAATAAAGTAATAAAAGACATCTTCTTTCGGGCAAAAATCAAACACGAGGGGGGTTTTAACGCGAACAATCTGAGCAACAAACCACGCAACAGTCGGACTACAATAAAACAATTCAAGCACCTCTCTTTGATGACCAATGGCAATCATCAAGCTAAACAAAACCGTTCGAGCGACTGATGAAGGGACTCCACTTTCGTCCTGAGACGAGTCACACAAACATAAAACCGTTTTTCAGGGAACCCATATCACATGACGAGGGTCAAAGCACTATCGCCTTACTGGTGTCTTACCATGCTTGCCGTTGTCATGAAACCAAATTGATCTACTGTCCATACCATATCACTAAGAAAGGTAGAAAAAATGTGTGAAGTTTCCTTCATTTCCTGTTTCCATACTGTATCTGCTTTCAAAGGGAAGGGAAAGAAATCTGCATGGTACACATGGAATGTCTTTGAGGATATCTCTGACACCTTTAGAACACTCACTCAACAACCGGTATCAGTCAATGATGAGATTTCAGTTTTAGAAAAGTTTATTGAATACATGTATGATAGGTCGAGAACAGCTGTACATATGCATGATGCAAGATTGGACCTACCGTATTAAATACGGTATATGCAAGCAGTAACGATCATACAATTTAATTCCTCCGATTCAGTTGACACTGATACAACATGATAAACGTGATGCATATCAGGCAGGTTTTATATGGGGACAGGAAACGTGTAATTGCCAAATAGACCTATATACCAAGAGACTTGGGATGGGAACAAACAAGGGTAACCTGCAGCGTCTATTGATGGCCCAATGGAGTAGGCTATAGATCCATGAGAGCTACTTAAATAGTTACATTTGATATGCTTTCCATTAAGAGATGAACGGATTTACAAAATGTACCTTTAAAAGCTAAAAGAAACAGTCTCAGCACATAAAAACATACAATTTGACACAAAATTCACTTAAATCGCTAATGAATTGTGCATCTAATGCCATAAAATATAATATATGGATTTGCTTAGAAGCCATATTGGAAAATAGCCACCATACGGCAATCATTTAAGATAAACAAATCACAAAATATGCCTTTTCAACCTGCAAGTACAGTGTCAGGCACACAAAGAACGTGATATTTCACACAAAACCACTGTTAAACGTGAGATTGTGCTTTTCATGCCATATAGTATATGGATTTGCTTGGAAGCCCTTGGTCGCCATGCAGCTGCCATCTTACATGACAAAATCAATAAATAAAACTTTAAAGCATGCAATAGTAGCCTCAGGCACATAAAACATACAATTTCACACAAAAACCATTGAGAAGGATAATAAATTGTGCATTTTATGCCTTAAATGTAATATATGTATTTGCAAAGAAGCCACATTGGAGAATGCCGCCATATGGCCGCAATCTTGGATGGACAAAATCACAAACTATGCCGTAAGACCTGTAAAAACAGCCTCAGGCACATACAAATATACAATTTGATAAAGAAACCACTTAAATCGGTAATAAATTGTGCTTTTTTATACCTTAAAATATTTGCTCGGCAGCCGTATAGGAAAATGACTGCCATATGGCCGCCATCTCGGATTTTCTGATGGCTAGCGTTGTTTTTTACTAAGTGATACACCATTGATGGTTGTGCAAAGTTTCATGCTTGTATCATAAAATGAAATATTTTTTCAAAATACCACACTTATCAGCTCTACTACAATATTGTGACAACATATAATATTTTCGTTAGTTGTTTGGTTTTCCTTTGACAATAATGAATAATCCTTAAATGTTGCCTTATAAAGCGAAATAAAAGTTCTCAAAACTATACGTTTTAATCAATATTGAAAAGGGAAATGGCTCTGACGTGCAATATTGTTTCAAGTTCTCTTCCCATGGAAATTATCATTTACAATCATTTTAACTCCCAAAATGCCTTCAAAAGTGAAGGGAATTATCGTTTCACAAAGGAAAGATAATCAGAGCAAATAATTGTAATACATAATCAGACTTAACGCATTTTCAAAAGAGGATATGCAATGATATAAACAAACAGTTGCTGGATTTATCAGCTCTGTGCGCTTGCAAGTTAAGTGTAAAACTGTAAACAGCCAAAACTGTTAGAAGTAAAGTTAAGTAGTGGTAAATTCCCTGTTTATCTTGAAAATATTACGTAGCAGTCTAAGCTTATAAGAAAGTGAAAAATAGTTTGCCGTCGTTGACCTGCTTTATTTGTAGAACTAATTGGTGTCACGACATAACGCTGTGATTCTAAAAGTGAGAGTAATAGCAAAGGAACTGAAGGAGAAGCCATTATTTTCCATTACCACTGGTGGAGATAATAATGATGAGCTAACCTTGCCCCATTCTTTCAAAATGGAGGTATTTAAAAATTGGAATAGAATTTGCAGTTGGTAGTACTTAGGATGGTCGTGTAATGAAGGCAGGGAGCATTGCTTTTGAGAAAACAAGATAATTAAATAATAAATTTTCAAAACCAAGTCTTTCTTCATAGATCACCTCCACCTGTATCCAAATATTGCTGTTTTTTCAATGGCAGGGTTTAGAATTACAGTTGAACTAGGCTGGTAAACTAACACAGCGACAATCATTTTATTTCTGATGCCTGTTTAACTTGAAATGTTTAAAATGTATGAGTTACGGCATAATGGCAACTAGAGCAGTAGCCTCATGAAAAACATTAGCATAAATTTAAATAACATTCTTCAAACTCTCATATCTTCAGGCTATGAAGATCAAGAAGTCTAATATTGTTAATGTTACTGAGTCAACCAGGTCAGCAACTTAACCTCGGTTAATGTATATATCACAGGGAAATTTAATGGAAGATGATTTTCAACACGATTGGAACTAATTTGGGATAATTGGATGGTGAAGTAATGCCGATTTAATGTCATCTGCTTTTCTTTTTACATTACACACTCGTTTTTTGAGTAATTTGTAATATTGCAACATTCAGCTATACAGCAATTAACACTTTGAGAAATTTGAAAAATATGAAGATCCAATTATCCCAAATTAGTTCCAATCGTGTTTTTCATGATATCTTTTCTTGTATGCTGTAGGATGTGGTTCGAAGGTGAAGAAACTGGAGTGTATAATTTGTGTGGTACGTTTTTTGGAGATGGAATATGTTTCTCAATATAAAGCAAGGGAAATGTGTGAATTTGAAGAATTTGTCCGCGACTGAAAGCGGTTATGTCGAAATAGGATAAATAATGAGAATGGAATAATACCGGCATGAGAGAAATAATCGAGATATGACATAACTATAAGTTGTGAAGCTGATTAGAAATGACGGGCTCAAAGCTCTCTTTGGCTAATGTAGGGCAAGCCATAGATTCAAGCGAAACCATAAATAAAGACCTGTAGGTTATTTGCAAGTTCACTTTTTGGTTTTCGATGTCAACTTACAACTCAGCCAAAACAGATTAAAGCTCTCTCAAGTGTGGTTTGGTTATAACCACATTAAGAATATTTTGCTTCTATCTGTCCTATTTGAGTTTATTTGAAAACTATGGCCTCGAAGAAAATTGTTCCATGCCAGGTGCGATAAATCGCCTGTTAATTTTGATTATGATAATGATGACAGTATTTTTAAAAATGATTGCGTAACTTACACTTTTATAATAATCTGCAATCAAACCCTAAAAACAAGAAATAAAATATGTTAGAAATTGCATGGTGACACGACTTTCACACGAAGACAGTGTATATTTCTCCAGTGCAAGTGACAATCGAAATACTCTTCAAATTTCATACGAAAAATATTTATATATCATAATTTTTACATGAAAGTAAAATATACGTGTTATCTGTGACAAACCTGAAAAGGGCAAATCGGTCTGAAATGCTTTTAAAAGATTTCTTGTTCTCAGAGACGAGAGAGAAATTATTTTGTAGTAATCGTGTTCACATTAATAAAAGTTTGACACAGGGGAGGTGATTTTTTCCCTTTTCTATAAATTTAGAAACCTAGGTTTCATTCCACATTAAGTCTGAAAGATCGGAATATGAATTTGTAAAAATAATCATCACAAATGGAAATTTAGAGATGTTCGTTTCGACGGCTACCCTATTTCATTCCCATCATATTTCATTTTGATCTTAATTTATTTTCCAGACAAAACACAAGAAGAACACTGTTTCTAAAAAGCAGAACAGACGGAGAATATATCGACTGGACACAGCAGTATTATGTTATTAATAATTTTCACCAATATTGCATGTGTTTTACTCTTTAAGGTGCCTAGTACTCAAAATTACGCTTAAGCGTATGTATCTGCAGTCGTTTCAAGAGCCCAGATTGATAGAAAGAAGCATAATCCGATTTGCAGACTTTGATGACATTTTCGAGAGCAATGTACGCCCAGGAGGAATTAACTTTAACTGGATGTATATACTGAATTTCAAAAGAAAATGACAGCAACAAATTACGATTTGAATTTGGTTATTTCAAAAATGATCCATCGCCGCGCTTGGCACGAATGCATATTTTCCTCGGCCAAATGAATGGAGTTTTATTTGTTGTTTTGTAGCTACCGATTGTAGACTTTAAACTTTGCTGACAAGTAAACCTTGCTTATTATACTGAGAGAGATAATTGTATGCTTTAATCACCACGCAGTCGTCTTACGATTTCAATTACGTTACTCTTGTGTCGTGGAAAATAGACTCTGAACCGAAACAAATTGCAAAAGTGTCAAACCCCCCCTCTCTCTCTCTCTCTCTCTCTCTCTCTCTCTCTCTCTCTCTCTCTCTCTCTCTCTCTCTCTCTCTCTCTCTCTCTCTCTCTCTCTCAGTTAAGCAGCAGTGGATGTGTTTACTCGTTTATAGTCACTCTCTATTTACAAAGGCGTTCTTCGCGTTTTCTCTTGTACATGTGATTCAAATATGTTTGAGACGATAATATAATATATTATATTTTGATTTATGGAGCGTACATAATGCGTAGTTCTTCAAGCGGTCAGTGTGAAAACAATTGTCTTGAGAGTTTCATTTTGCATCTTATCAATGATAGGACATCTTCAAAGGTTCTCAGTTTTAGGTGAAGCTAGGAGCAAGTTTGAGATAGTTGTCTGTACAAAAATTCGTAGCAACATGTGGTTGTAAACCCTGCTCTTTGACCTTTAACCCTTCCAAGGTATTTGTACAGTGACTGGTGACTGTTTTATTTGTCGAGTGTTAGCCGCCGTACCATAATATCAGACACACGATGATTTATAGTGTTTTTATGTAACCCTACAGTACACACCGCTGATATGGACTGTTTCGGTGAGTTCTATCTCCTTTTAGGTGTCCTACTTTGAAATTATACATGTTATCAGCTTGTCGAACAGTGCATTCTTTGAAAGTGTTTAGCAATTAAAGTACCGCCAGAAAAAATTGACATCTTTTCTCCATCTTTTATGTAAACAAATTTTAGGTCAGCTTCGCCTGTCCAGAAGTTTACAAGAATCGAGTGCCGATGAAACTATGTAAACCTCCGTAGTCGTTGGTGATCCAAAGTCAAAATGTAAGGCAACTCATAGAGACTGCCGAGAAAGCAAATTAAAGCTCCCCACCTGAGTGAACCTTTGGCTGCCTACCAAATCTACTGTAAAGGAAGTACCAGTTATTTAAGGTGGGGAGCTTTAATTTGCTCTCTCGGCAGTCTCTAACCACTAGATGTCTTTATTCTCACTTGTTATGCACCTGGTCAAAGTCGTTTTAATTAACATTCCTGGGCCCCCTGTCAAAGTTTCTCGATTATTTACCGCCCATACCAAGTACAAATTGTGTGTTCGCAAAGACAAAGAACGTACAAGAGATACAAAAAGGGAAGTAAGATAAAATGACACTTTTATGCGGTAAAATGCCCTGTTAATACTCAAATCTGATCGATTATTTTAATTGTAATGTGGCTAGGGGAATACGTCTTTAGTAGCTATAGCAAAATGCAACATAGTACTCTCAGGCAGACATGAACATTTCGCACTTTTGAAGTTTCGTTTAGGGGGAGAGGGAAGGGGTTTGATCTAAACGAAGAAATTTCGTTTCTTGAACTTCTGCGACAATCTTAGACGGTTCCTTAGTATCCTGTTGGTCAAATATTGTGTAGGCACTGACGTCATAGTCAATGTACGCACACTTTCGGCGATTTTTCTCTTATCATAACGCATAAGAAATCGCGTAAAGATATTGAGCATTACATTTTGTGTGTTTTCAGGAAATGTGCGATATTGTAGATGCGTTTTTTTTTTGCTATTTGGGAGATAATACAATACTCTCAAGTTTCTTTTTTTCACATTTAACACGATTAGAACTAATTTGGGATAATTGGTTTTTTCCTATTTTTTTCAAATTTCTCAAATGTGTGAGGTGCCCTATAGCTAAATGTTGCCAATATGCCAATTAATCATAAAAAAACAGCGTTAATGTAAAAAGAAAAGCAGATGAGATTACATTTACATCTAAATCCACATTACTTCATCATCCAATTATCCCAAATTAGTTCCAAATCGTGTTATTTTTAAACAATTTCAAGACAAAAGATAGAGAACGTGCAACATATTATTTAAAGTGTCAAATAGGAATACCGTATCTATCAGATATCATTTTACCATTTATTGTAATAATCATAGAAAATTCCGAGAGTCAAACTACTCAACCTTCAAGGTGAGGGTATCAGATACGGTTGACAATTTTATTTGTTGTACGTTTGTCCGTGTACCCTAACATCGGCCACACGCCATCTGTAGTGACATTTACAGCTACCTAGAAAGGGCAGAACCATTTGATTGGGAGTCAGTGAAGGAAATGAGTATGCCAGCAATGTTTTTCACTGTCATAGCATTTTTTGTATGTAATGTGTCAAGTACCTATAAATAACTTGGTGTCTTGTGTAAGAAGCGATCGATAAAAAGCAAGTTAAAATTCATGCTTCTATTTTGTTTTTGTATAAGAGATAACTCGTAAAATCCATTCTGTTCTGACTTGTCTGGAGAGTGCTGTACCTCTGATCCTTAAGTTCTTTCATTCAGGCCGTCATAATAGTACCAGAAGCTGGAAGAAATATCTTTCATGTGTTATAATAATTCCAATTTGTTACAGCATGTAGTACGCACTACCGCCATAACGTTCCCAATAGATTTACCGTTACTGTAGTCTAGAAGTAGCTAAATGATAGCGTAGTAGTCTAAAAGAATTGAAGTTATGGTGCAGTTGTTAAATTCATTACTTGCGTAGATGTACATATGTAATTACAGTCACTTCTCTCTTAGGAAAGAAATATCAGAAACAACAGTTGTGTTCATTAAATTGTTGTGTTTTCATTCGAGGGTAAGATTGTTAGTTTTTTTCAAAATATTAAAATTCAAATATATTTAGAGAACAACATTTTGCTTACAAAACGAGTCAATTTAACCTATCATGTGTTTTTAAGTGTTCACTGTTTGCAGGGCAATTCGTTGCAAATAAATAACAAATATGTTTTCCAGCATCTAATAGCAGTGAAGTGATGGTGCAGTTGTTAATCTTAGTACTTTGCTCTTTAACAAGTCATTCTGGCGTAGGGTAGGTTCTGTCGACGGTTTACTTATCTATCAATCTATCAAATATTTACCAATCTGCCACTACAAATGCAATAGTATACACAGATTTATGACAACTTTGACCAAATAGTGTATAGCGTTAAAGTTGACCTTTCTGATACTCTTGTCATGGTTGTCAAATATTCAACTATAACACGATTAGAACTAATTTGAGATAATCGGATCTGCAAAATTTCCAGATTTCTCAAAAATCTAAGGTGCCATTTAGCTGAATGTCTCAATATTATAAATTACTCATACAACAAGTGTAATGTAAAAAGAAAGGCAGATGAGCCTACATTTGCCGATTTTAAAGACAGTACTTCACCATCCAATTATCCAAAATTAGTTACGTGCAATCGTGTTCAATGTGAGTTGTCGGTTTTCTTCTGAACATTCTAAATGTTTATGTTTAGTATTGCCGGGCCGATTTAAATTGTTTCAGTGTATTTATGGAGTACCCTCCCAATCGAGTGTAAGAATTGTAGTTGAGAAGAATCGTTGATGTCTCTAATCATAAATAGGGAAATAGTTCTGTTCAAGCTTGTCTGTCTCACCGTTCACAAAATAGCGCTTGCATAGAATTATTTGAAGGTCCAAAGGCTTTTACAGGCATTTATGATCAGATTTCGGTATGTCAAATAACCTGCATTCTCTGTTTTAAAGTGTGACAGGTGTGTCAATAGCTACCAAATGTCATTGTAGCCAAGGACTAAATTTTAGCAAAGTTGTGTTATGTGAAAATACTCCCTATAGCAATAGATGGTTTTGTGAACTCTACACTTTGACATTCAACCTTAGCGATATGTTTACTTTATTTAGTTGAAGATAGATTTGTAGACTATTTGTATTGCCCGGATAAATAGAGACATGGGGTAATTTATGTTAGGTGGACCATTCTGTACGATAACAGGTTGACCTTTATCTGACCCAACACTCAGTCCCATGTATCAAATATTTACGTCGTCAAAGAAGAATCAGTGACCGGTGATGAATCCAGTTTTTTATTAAAAGATTACACTTCGATTCTATGACACAGTGATTTAGATTGCCATTCTCCGAGACACTAGGACCGTATGTCATGATCAGCCTTTGAAAAGTTAAATCCATTATTGTTGTTGTTCTTTCTTCGTCGTGTTTCCAGCAGGCTTGCCCTTTGTCTTCACACAGATAATGACACTACCGACACAGCCGACACAACGATTCCTGTCATGGTAATTTCGACATTTCAAGAAAATCCTGCGTTACTAGAGGCCCTAAACCTCCACGTATTTTACCATATTTCAAAGGAACGGAATGACCGATAGCGAGATGAATTTGCAGGCAATTGTACCACCTAGTGACTGGGAAAAAACTCAAGTTGGAAGAAAGCAAAGTGGATATTAGGCAGAGAGCCAAGTCTTTACCGGAGCTGGTATGCCTAAACGGTTCAAATGGGCATAATCCATGAGACGGAGAGAGGACGTTTATCGCTTGGAGATTACTACGGACGACTTCTCTATGACAAAGGGACTTTTTATCGTCCCGGGAGGGCATTGGCAAATAATTTGATATTGACATGTACATACACCTCTGGTTAACATCTCCGGTTGCAATATATATCTTGAGAACAACCCGTAAACTGACTTTATATCTTAAGACAGCGTAACTGAGAAAAGTTTCCTATTACATTATTATAATGTAATGATAACATTAGCTATGTCTAATCATTTTCAGCAGCTCTTCTTTGGCATTAAAACATTTTCTCAATTGTCCAGGGGATAGTAACACTCTGAATGGACCATATTCAGCGTGAACGCCTGAAGATTTGGATGTTTTAGGGTATTAAATTTTCAAGTTTATTTCTGCGTGTGGAATTTTCATCGGAATAAGAAAAATTAAAATTTTTAGAAGATAATTGTTAGACTCGGGGAATTAATATATCATTTCGGTTGTCATTGCCACCTTTCGAAGTGCTTTTTGAAAAAAACATATGAAGGATAAAACATATATTGACCGTTTTCTTCAGAAAAGAATAAATGCACAGTTTTGCAGGTTAAAGTGAAAATTACTGGTTATAGAGTCTTATGATGAAAGCAGTCCTTTACTTCAATACCTTTCTGTTTGATTCGGAAAATCGAAATTTGAGAATTAAAGGAATCGATTCAGTTTGGGCTATATATTATATAGTTGACCATATATTATTTACAATCTAAAGTCAAAGCCTTTAGATTTTATTGCACTGGTATTAAGTCCGTTCATCTGACATGTTGTATCATGTTTTATATTGTACTTACAGAACATTCTTTATCAAGTTGAACAATCATAAAGAAATTTTACTTGTTCAAGTTGCAGTCAGCCTCAATTCTTTGTCAGCAACCCGAGACTTTGAAGCAATGCAGATAAGATGATTAGATGACGTTTCTGGAGAGGCCAGGTGTCAAACTAAGGATATTATATATATATATATATATATATATATATATATATATATATATATATATATATATATATATATATATATATATATATATATATATATATATATAATACAACACCAGGAGAAATCTGTTAATGCAATTAATTTAATGTTAATAAGACAAATACATTGATATGTAAGCGTCATCCTCTATAACAGGTTCAAAGACCATACCTGATAAAAAAGTCTGAATGAATATACCCGACGTCTTATCAAAGGAACGAAAGTACAATTACCATAAATGTCTAATGGAGATATGAAGAACGTGCGTAGTGTCATGCTTTGTCGGGTCTAGTGTTAAGAGGACTAAACTTTTCCAATGTGATTTGATTCAAACTTTGTGCGTTAGAGTGCGTATAGGACTTTGATACGAGTGTATTCGAGCATAGCACTTTACACGTGAATCGTTTATCAGGTTCATGAACGTACCACCGTGATATCACTGTGATATCACACTATGTAACAGTAAATAAGGTGTGAAAATTACAAGGAACACTTGTATTCTCACATAACTTCTTATGTTACGTAGACCTTAACGAATTGTCTGCGACACAATAATCGGAAACGAAATTTTTCACTTGGAGAGGTGTATACAAGGCCTGGCGTCAACGTTGTGTTGTAATCCAATATTTTGCATGAAATAAATATATACATTGTTCCTTACAAACGCGTGGTGGGTGACCCTGGAAGCTGTAGAGGTTATCACGAAGATAGATACCCTTCCAAGCTATCAAGTAAGCATGTATTTATAGCAATAATTTTGAGCGTCGTTGTTTTTCAATTGTTTTCCATAAGCATGTTACACCACACCTCATCATAGCATTTCCATTTCTATGTGTATTTGTTTCTTCCTGCGAATTGACTTGCACGTAAATCGCCTAACACAGAAAATAACGATCCCTATCTTTGGTCATATATCACTGACCAACGTATTTAGGGTAAACTTTTAGGCTTGCACATTAGTACAGGGATAAAGACAATTCTTTTGTCGTTTTTATTCAAGCTTGCATAACACTCGATTATTATTTGCATATTTCACACAAGTATCAACTGCATACCGCATACAATAAGCCTATGATGAGCTGCAGTGAAATATTATGTATCAATATAGTTCTCACTAAATTCAATATCTATAGCCTTTTAACTTTTAGATTGGCTTAATTCCTTGTAAAAACATCAGCCAGAGATCCATTTTGACCAACTGGAAAGATTGCATTCCGGTAATCATTAATCTGAACTGGGGATTAATTAGCGAGGATGATTCCATTCTATTTACTGGTGATAAGCTGCCCGAGGCGTAAAACTGACATCAAGTCTGTACAATGTTCAATGAACTACCTTGTAAATACAAATTTTATAAGAATCTTTTCGTGACAAGATATGATGAATATAAAAACAGTCATTGCCTTCTGTTCTCTGGCATTTGTTTGTTGGTTATTGCAAAAAGATGGTGCATTTACATGAATATCTGTTAGATACGATGAACTTCTGGTATGTAATAATTGGTTTTATCCCTTATGATGAGCTAAGAGTGTTTGAGCTCTCTATTTGTGACAGGGGGATATTCTGGGGGGCAAAATGAAGGCAGGGTAAGAAAAGGCAGGTAATTTTATGATCCCAGGAATGTACGGAATAACACGGTGTGTTTGAATTGAGTTCTGCGATAATATTTACATGTAAGTACACCCTTGGTCAAAATTTCTGGACACCAAGCAATTAGTAGCTCATGTATCTTGAAGTGGGGTCGGATACTGGCAAGTAATGGCAACCACGTTTTCGAGAATACTTTGAGATGGATGAAAGTGAAACTGGGTCTCTAGTAAAACCAAACTGACCAAATTTGTTCGTGAGGAGTAAAGTTACTATCATTAAATTATGATGAATTTTAAGTGATTGAACTCACAATTAGAGTCAGGCTAAATATTTTATATTTGTCGTCATAACAACGGTGTTGTATTAGATTCGTGCGCTTGCTCATCTTCAAGTATTTTCTGCTCTGACCTACATCTATAGTCATTTTGAAACTTTAAACCTTGCTCTTTGCTCTCGGACCACCACGTCAGTTGTTTAATTTCTGAAAGTGCAAATCTGATCCGGAGGTTCATTAGGAAGACGTCTCCTGTAAAATATTTCTTTGACTCCTCATTCCAGATTGTCAAATATTTTAGGGGAAAATATCTATGCAACCTTGATTGAAAGAAATTATATGTGCATTTTTAAAAAAAATGTTGTAGGCCTTTATTGCTTTTCAAGCGTGTCATCTAAGGTTGTTCCTGATTTTGCATTCCACGTTATTTCCTGACTAGAGAGGGCTTCTTTCCATACAGAAGTACGAATCTTTTAGCTTGCTAGCGATTGTGTGTTACAAAATTATCGGAGCTGTGAAAAAGGTACACAGGCCATGACCCTAGTAAGTTATCTGAGGTCAAAGATCTGGTACGTCAATATTTGAACAATCGTCTAGGTTTCTGCTGTAAATAAAGCTGATCGCTCCTCAGCAGGTTTGGTGCAGCAACATATTATCCAGTACGTCATGTCGCGTAGTTCGCATAACATTTTCCGTCTTGTATGTCCTCGCTTTTTGTCCACATGTAAATGACTAACAAGTATCTATACAAGGAGATATTATCTGACTTTTGTGTAGCAGACGTTCTACCGTAACATGTTAACAGACAGAGAACATTTGTCTCTTCAGAGCAGCCATATATTTATTTTTGTTTCACGGACACTGCTTATCCATGTGTACGTAGACACTGAAGCTATACTTCCAATGTTTTCAGAACTTGGCCGTTTACAGATTGCTGTGAAATTAGTGGCATAAATCTACAATATTGAAGTGGAAGCTTGTGCTTCTCCTTTTTATTCCACTACTTAGTTTTGGTACTCAAGGAATTCTTGTCGAATTTAAGACACATTTTTGTCCGTGCATGAGGCATGATTGCAAGGCATGGCTGAATGTGCGGTCAAAGTAAGTCTAAGGTGTCCATATCAGCATCAGTGACGATTTTTCACATCTTTTATCATGATTAATTTAGTATTTCATCATTCTTACTTAACCTCTTCCATCGTGAAATGTAATACATTATCAGGGTGCAATTACAGTGCTATACATTTTTCTTGAAATCTTAGATTCATCAAGTTTAACACAACATTATTTTACATCAGATATTTTTCTTCAGCATTTTCTAAATATTGCAAAACAAAATCATCAGTCCGACTTATCGTTGTTTTTGTGGGTTTTTTTTTTCAATTCTATTCTGATGTTTGTTTCGACTTTTTTAATCATGAAATTTCGCAATTTTCTTTCGCAACATATTTTCAACGAACTCTCCATACTTTGCATTTATTAAGCTTATACACTCACTCTCCGAGTCTGTTTTCAGGGTCCAGCCTTCCTGTAGTGTTTTTAGTTCCCGTTTGGTTTGATCATGAAAATTTCCCCATGTCTTTTCATATATTCAAATTATCGTATTTTCTCACCTGTCATTTGAGAATTATCGCTTATCAAATGTTTGTTTTACCTATCTTATGCAAGCAGCTTTCAAACGTTTATTGACAATGTTAGCCCACAATGACAAAAAGGAATTCGAAAGAGACGAGAGTAATAATTTCATTTTGTGTGGTCTAACAATGCTTAAAGATTAAAGGGGTTTCACCGTCAGTTGATTAAATATAAGTAAGGTCAAGTTCTGTAGAATGCAATGTTTATTCATAGCAGTTTCCTGAGATATTTTGGAAAGAAAGTGATGTCAATTTGGATCCAAACTCACACAGTGAAGGAGTTGATGATGTGCTCATGTTTATACGTATCATAAGTATTCTAGACGCAGTTTTCCAAAGAAAACATATTATATAAATCACTTTTTATTTCATAATCAATAAAAAGAAGATACACAAAAAAACCCAGGTCCTCAGCCGAATATGAGAAAGGCAAAATGTTCCTCGAACTGGCAAGAGGCAGGGCAAACAAAGCAATGCAATAACAATGAATAACATGACATAGAACACCATTCTGGGCAAAAAAAAACTAAAAAAAAATCGAACAAGGAGACAAAACACACGAAGACAAAGAAAAACACATTCGCTAGAAATCGAAATTAAACAGAAAGGAAAGAACCTGTGCAAAACAAAAGCAAATCTATATAATACAGATGTACATATGATTGGGTCGGTAAATTTACATTACACAGTTCTATTTAGTAGTTGCACTTAACGTGTTATGAATTAACACTTTTGGAAGAGGACAATATTGAAGCCTCACACCATGATGATTCATCTTTGGCATGAAATAGGCAATATCTTGAGATAAGGCATAGTTTACTGATATCACGTATCACGGTTTTATGCTTTTTACTTAATTTCAGTGCCTTAAGAAGTTGTAGAAGTCTGAGTTTATTGTCTGTCGTTTTTTTGTCCTCTCGAACCGACTTCAAAACAAATGATTTCAGTCGAATAACCTTGAGTTAACAAGATGTGAATATTTCATGCATTTGTCATTGTGACGTCTCTCGATATTAAATTTAATTCATTTTTTTCCAAAGAAAATAAAATTAATGGGACCTGTTCAGTTGGTGCCCAGTGTGTTCCGAAATTTATACAAATGTCATCAAATATGCAACGCGTTTGTTTGTCAGTTCGTAAGAGTCGTTGATCTAGCGATACATAAGCTTAGATGGTAATTACACAGTTTCACATTTGTTGCATATGACGTCACAGGTACCTGTACCAGCATCGTTGTCTGCTACGCCGATGTGCTGAGTCGCTAGAAAACAAAGAAGATTCTTCCATTTAATAGTCTTCTTTTTCGCCATAGCAACCAATCTGAAGAAATGAAAGTGATATAAGAAGGGAGACAATTTAAACCATCAACACCATATACTTCACAGCGGCTCAATGCCAGTAACCTCAGCTTGGTGATTATCTGATCATGTGCGCGCTGCTTATCTCCAAGCATCAATGTTTAAAATGTGAACCATGACATGATGAAGGAATGCTACAGAATATTGTGTTTTTATCATCGATGTTCTAAAGTACTTAGCTTTATAAAAATGCAAGAAAATATTCCAACCACATTATTTTGCCAAAATATTTACACATTTCGATTGACAAAAAACAACGATTTAAAGTCGACAGTGGCTGCTATGCTTTATCGAATTCGACAAAACATTAATACCACAAAATCAGTCTCGAATAGGTTTACATGGCAATACGTGTTAATGACCTTGGTATAATGTATTTGTTTGAAGTCAGATTTAGTTTTATTACACAATTAATGTTACACGACTTTTGATAAAAATTATTTACTGCTCCTGCAAAAGTGAAGAGACTGAGAAAACTAAAATAATTTCGTTTCTCGCTACTGTCGCCTCACAGGAGTCCGCAAAAATATATTTTCTTCGACATCAATGATTATATATATATATATATATATATATATATATATATATATATATATATATATATATATATATATATATATATATATATATATATTGACTGATAGATTTTCCACCTGGTATACCCATATACGGTAGAGAAGTCAACAGTCTATGGTATGCCAAACGTATTATTGTATTATTTTAAAGCACCGTTGTATACACAGGGTATAGGCCTACTGGAATTATTCTGGTGTGTTGGGTTTCGATAATAATTAAGATAATTAATATGCCACAAAAAGTGCCCTTAAACACAAAGTCAAAGGTAATGAATAACGATACTCCATGAGAACTCGCAATAAGTTCATTGAAATCAACCAATCGGAGTAATGCTTTTTTCGGGATAAGCACGCTTTGACAGACCGTGGGAAGTGATGGCGCCTTTTCTCATTCACTGTTGATAACAGCAATCTTTGAATCGCGGTGACCAGAACATTAGCCTAGATCCCTCCGTGCCTCCCGTAAGCGACGAATAGTATCTAGGTAACCAGAACATCGGCCGCAAATAAACATTGGTTTGTATGACAATAATGCTGCCATCCATCGATAGTTGCACCTTATATTTAGTTAAATGGAGTTTTACCACCCTGATGGCAGTACACCGTACCACCCTGATGGCAGTATAACACCATATGAATGCTATCCCATAAACTATGATTACATCTGCAGGCTACTAGGTCATACAACGTATTGCTCAGAAATACGTTTGCCGATGTTTAGAACTTGAAATGATCTTGTGCCAAATAAAAAGAAACATTGATAACCGATAACAATAATGTTTTTGTTTATTTGTTTGTTTGTTTAGCTTGCAAAAACAATACGTATGCCCTGGAATATTGGAGCTTTTTTGTTTTGTGGATATTTTTTAAGGTTTTGATGACCGAGGGATAGATACTTACTTTGGCGCAATATCGCCTTCGCTTTAGGATTTGTTTTTGTTCCATGAAATATATTCAGTGACTCGGAAGATTTAAACCAGATGTGTTTAACGTTTTGGCAAACATTTGCAGCTCTAGGAATTTCCGCCGAATATTCGTTGTCAACTTCCAAGAACTGCAACTGCCCAGGATTTAATTAGTTTACGTAGATAGTGTTAATTTACATGAATATTTTACACAAAAATTATTCTTTTCTGTTCAAATTTTTACTTTAGCCACAGTCCCTCTATCCACCGGTGGATAGAGGGACTGTGCTTTAGCAATTACGGTGTGAAGACCAGCGCTTTTGTGAGATATACCACATATCAGCCTCCGAACCCCATATCAAAATGGAATAGTCCTCTTCAGGTTACGTAATCATTCCCTTTCTTTTCCCTTTCATACCTTTCCATTCCATTGTTTTCCTTCTGCATGTCGTCCTTTGTAAGCAAGCAACTGTGTAGAGTGGAGAATCGAGCACCATTTCTATGGAATGTGGTGAACAGAGGCGAGCATAAAGCATTAAATGTCTTGGCCAGTACAGTGTTGAGTACACTTAATGACACAGGTAAGAGAATTTTAGTCAGGCTATGAAGGTAGAACTCTCTCTCTTTTACCTTCAAGGCAAGATGTAGTCAGCTATTTATATATGTTTTGTCACAAGGGAACAAAAGAGTGCCAAGCAAACGTGCAGCTCTCGGCCATTTAGGCGAAGGTCATTTTCGTGAAAAGCTGTATGAGCTTACAGTTGTGACATGTATATCGTGCTTCATATCTTTATGGCTAACAGTAGTTGCAGCTCACAGAATGCTACCTACATGATAAGAGTATGTATGTATGTATGTATGTATGTATGTATGTATGTATGTATGTATGTATGTATGTATGTATGTATGTATGTGTGTGTGTGTGTGTGTGTGTGTGTGTGTACGTACGTACGTACGTACGTATGTATGTATTTATGTACGTACGTACGTACGTAAGTACGTACGTACGTACGTACGTACGTACGTACGTACGTACGTACGTACGTACGTACGTATGTATGTATGTATGTATGTATGTATGTATGTACGTACGTACGTACGTATGAGTGCATGCCCTGAATGCATACCGCGTACCTTTTAGAATATGTTTAATATCCTGCGTTGCCAACCATATACGGACAAATCTTAAACTATTGTATACTTTTCTTTTGTTATTTGGACTGTTTACTCACCTGTTCGTGTAGTCACATGATATTGGTAATCATATAAAGGAGGAACTGATAAATTTCTTCGTGAAAAATAATTTTTTAACATAAGCGGTATAAGGCAGACGTGGTATTTTGGTGGCAGCAAGCAGGCACTATGTGTTTGGATTCATAATTGTATGATTAACCATCTTCTTCTCTCTCTTTTTTCTCTATTATCAGACACAAAATTAAAATGTCGGCCGGTCTTTGAGTAAAGGTTGACGTCATGGTTCGGATGACGTCACTTCGTGTCGTAATTTTATCACTGCTTTTGGGTGTCACAATGTTTACATGTAAGATACGAGGTGAGTTTCAGTAGATAATATTCTAGCATGAGTGCATAGCTTCAAAGCTCTTCTAAATCTACACCAACTCCAAGTCACGTGATTTTCCTCGGGAGCAGCTACTGATTGGCCCAGCAAGGTTCACAAATCCGAAGGCCATCGCGTTCAGTCAACGATGTACGCAACAGCCTACCACTAACGTGGCAGCCTTCTGAAGTTCATACTTTAACTTACTCGTTCGTGATGTTTATTTGGCAAAGGACTTAGAGCAAGTATATTCTAAACCACATGTATACGAGTAGTAAGACTCTAAGTTATGGCCCCTATATGGTTTCAAAAACAGTGTCAAACATATATTATTATTGAAGGTAAATACCAACGATGGCATGACAGTTTATTATGATCCTCGGAATTTGCGAGATTTTACATCAACTGTACATTCAAGGTTTCGCAAAAATCTGTTTTCTTTTGAGTCATATAACATGAACGGACCAAATGTCAAAATAGCAGTTGTTCATAAGTGGCATGACCTCCATTCATTTTAACACAAAATGTTAATATTTCTTGCAGAGCTTTTAATAAACCCTGTAGCTAACACGTTTAATTAGAAAAACTCTGACAGAAGTCTGTTAAAGTCGACGACACATTGCTGTTAAGATCATTCGAATATATGATATCAATTTGTTGAGGTCTCTGTTGGTTGATTCCAAATTAACGTAAAGATCGTTCACCTCGTTCGCGACCCAAGGGCGGTGTTCAATTCCAGGAACACATTAAACATGATTAACAAGGATTTCATCCGAAGAGGAAGTGAAGACGAAATTTTGCAGTACTGCAGAGACTTGGAGAAAAATGTGTTGGTTGTACAAAATTCCCCGGATGTATTTCGTAATAGGTACACAATACTCCGGTACGAGGATGTTGCAAAACACACTATTCAAGAAATGCAAAAGTTGTATAAATTTTTAGACTTGAACGAGGATGATGACATTGTCAGTGGTTTATCAGATGACGTGTCTCTAGGAAAATCACCAAAACTTTCCACAAGTAAGAATTCGAAATCTGTAGTTGATGATTGGAGGAAACAAATAACAATGGATGATACATTTGCAGTCCAGAGAAAGTGTTCACACGCCATGCAATTACTAGGATATCTAAACGTGACGCATTATGATCAACTACGTGACCTTGACCTAGAACTAACCGCCAATTTCGGTGAACTTTACTTGTAGATTGTATAGTTTCTTTGTCAATGTTTCACCCGCCTCTCTCTCTCTCTCTCTCTCTCTCTCTCTCTCTCTCTCTCTCTCTCTCTCTCTCTCTCTCTCTCAAAGTTGCTCATACTACATAGCATTAACATGTTATGTTAGAAATCAAAATAGGACTACAAAGATATATTTTTTGCATTTTGTAAATCAGCACATTTAGTCGTGAAGTCGACATTTTGAGATAGAAATACAAATTCTTTCATGAACTATCATGTCGTTTTTTCACGTGTCTTAATTTTTTAACCCCATTTATTTCTTGAAAGAATGTCAGCTAAGATAGTTTGCTTGATGCACGTGATCTATTCTATTAATCGTCTTCTCAATTGTAAATTCCAAAGCTGTCAAAAGCAAAAACGATGAACAAAGAAACTCAATATTTGAAAAAGACAGTCTAAGCAGAGTACTGCTATTGATGATTTGATATCACAAATATAATATTCAAATTTGCGTCAGTCACTTATTCCATGGTACAAGCTCATGGTTAGGATTATAAATGAAACAGGTATAAACATTCACAAACAAAAGAAAACAAATTACAAAATTACAAAAAGATATTTAAAATGAATGCAGATAGAATCTTTAATAAAAAATTTCAGCAAAAATAATATGCTCCATGCTATTTTCAATATACAAAGACGATGTAATTTATGCCTGATGAATGAAAGATTTGCTAGAATTATTAAAATATGAAAAACAAACATCATTTTTAACAATTTAAATGGTAGAACATCGATATCAAAGACAAGCTTATCAATGCCTGGACAAAGGAGTCGTAGTTTCTGTGGGAAACTTTGATACAAACACTGTTGACTGACATATGCAAGGTATGAAACAAGGTATATATATATATATATATATATATATATATATATATATATATATATATATATATATATATATATCGGAATCACGTTAAAATTAGATTCGTTAATGAGAGAGTTATGTTAAGAGTATATACAACACTGTAAGTGAGAAAAGTACATTATATGCGGAGAAAACCGTTATAGCTACGAATTCGTAAGTCTTTATGAATGACAGCACAAAAGAAAAAAACGATATGTTTTCATTTAACTGTCAAAAATATAAAAATATTACATAAGAAGAACAACAATTATTTTGTTTTAAACTGGCCAGGACATTTTGTCTAAAATGTGATACAAAATATTGATTCTTGTTAAAATAGAGGACTATCCTCAACGATAGTTCATTAAGAAAGTCTTTGATTTTGTCGAAATGGATCGTGTCGGATCATAAAATATATAAAGACTCGGAAAAATGTCTTTGCCGAGGACATTCTGCGGCTGTGACCGTCAAATAAAAACGGCAAATTGAGAATCTTGTGATAGCGCCCTCTTTTAAACGAAAGTAAACTCTGCACGACTTACGCCTCACGAGGGCGATATGACTAGGAAATACGCTGCACAGAATGTTGTTATTCATTAATGGCCGTCGGCCAGGACGTATCGCCCTTCGTTTACTTTCTGTAAACGTTGTTATCGGAGTATACCATCGACATTCGATGAAAATATCTAATATATATTATGCAGGAGTTATCACAGGATATACAGGTAATGTTTTACAAGTACATTTCACTGACAAATAAACCGTACCGGTCGTTTGTCTCTGGTGTAATTGAGATCTGATGGTTTGTCAGGACAGTCCAATACACAATCTCATCAAAATATTCCATTGTTGTGAGTTGGTAAATTATAAATCGCCGGTTTGTGTTTTAATGAAACTAGTGAATCCAAACAAGTATAAAAATTAGTTTTTAATCCGAAAAACAAGTATGGGAATTAAAACTGTTGAATTTGAAACATTGCATTTTCAAGAATCAATTGATTGTTTTCATTCATTCATTATGATTCATCAAAAGTTACTCATATTTTGTTCACAAAAAATTCTAATCATGAATTCTGGTCACTATAGACAAGTCTAGCGACTCATACATAATGAAATTTTAGCCCACACTTGATGTCTAAATTTTGTAATTCTACCAAAAGTTGAGAAATTCTTATCATGACCAACTTTACTTGGCATTCCAGTGACGTCACTAATTCAAACTGCTCATTGCAATCAATGCATATGTCAGAAATTTTTCACCCAAATTTTAAAACTTGCTTTTCAACCACCATAAACGTGTCCATCAAGTTGTAAAGAAGAAATTTTTAGCCCATACTTGATGTCGAAAATTTCTAGATTTTGAGAAAAATGGAAAAAACCTACTGACCTACTTTACTTGAAGTCAACAAAACAATCGATGACGTCACAGATGCAGACCGTCCATTGCTTTCAATGCATTTTCAAAAAATTCCTGAATTTTTCACCAAAATTTTCACAATTCTGATCCGGATGCACATGAAGTTCTGTGTCGAGTTGAGGACAAGAGATTTTTAGTCCAAACTTGGGGTGTAGGATGTGAAAAATGTGTTAAAAATGGTGATATTTTGATGAGATTGTAATGCATATCTATGTTGATACAGAGAATACACTGATTTGGTGGACGGACTGATACGACATCCACGATGTGACAGCAATTGTTGTTGTGATGTCATCATTGACTGCAATGAACTCTGGGTAATACACATCACCTTCAAATAATACACAATCCAATTGTCCATCAGATCTCAGTTTTACAATGCCATTTCTCCACTCTGTACAAATATAAATATTGCCGTGTGAATCGACATCCAAGCCTCGTGGAGACTGTAACCTATCATTGCGATATGAATTCAGAAAATTCAAATCAGAATCTAAAACATGAATGACATGTTCATTGTAGTCTGACACTAAGAGATGGTTGTTGCTAGTAGCCATTACAGAGTGTGGATCACTGAATTGATCACTGACTCTTGCAACAAGTTTTCCATCTTTGATGTTGTATTTGATCAAACTTTTACCTTTGCTGTCAGTGACAAAAATAAATGCTGCCATTACAGTAATGCTCCTAACCTCAATGTCTGCACTTTGGGGAATAATTTGAATAACTTTTTTATTTTGGTCACAAATAATTATTTGGTTATTACCGATGTCAGTGATAAAGAAGTGACCATCAGGGGATATGGCCACATCCCATGGCATGAATTTATTGTCAAACTGACCATCAAATCTGATAATTTCTATGACCACCTTATTCTTATTGAGTATTTGTATGCGATGGTTTTCTGTGTCACAGATCACAAGCTGATCTCCATGCCATGCCAGACCATGTGGTGAATTAAACTGTCCTGGCTCTGTACCAGACTCATAACTGCCCAATACCTGCTCTGTCCATTCGTGACCTGCAGAGTAAAGAAGAGGTGAAAGGTCAATGTTTATTCACATGAGCTGCAGGTAAGTTTTCATTTCTTTGACCCAAGGAAATTATTGATGTGAACATTTTTTATTGACACGGAGATTTGTCTAACTCTGTGAAAGCTCCATGAGGAAAATATTCCTTTCTATTGTGTAAACAAATTTCTGAAATTCTTACAATTATTTACCTTTAAAGTGTCATGTCAATAATTTTCACAGGTGTTTCAATTTCGTTCAAAGTTGTTTTAATTTCAAATCTCACATGGCCTAAAGTTCAGACCATTTAAATTGCACAGTTCACCAAAATTTTAATTAGTAGCTTCTATCACACTGTGGTGTAAGTTACACTACAGTGTGATGGAAGGACTTTATGACCTGATTTGTTGAGAACAGTCATATTTTTTACCAAAAATTATGAGCATTTTAACCGACAAAATGACAACACTGACTGATACTATTCCAAAGTTGATATTTATTTACCGGTATTTAGTTAGTTCTACGGTCGATATGATGACATTGTAGCCAAATATGACACCTCGGTCACTAAAATGATTAGCGACAGCATTCCCGGCTTTGATTAATTACAGTGATTATATCCTGTATCACTTCATACAATATTTAGACAATTTTGGGACCAATCCTGACGGGTGTAGCATGCTAGAAGGGTACGCTTGACATGGTACCACCACTAACTATCAGTGGTTCAGGATGGTCCTACTTAAATGTGTAAATCACAAATGTCCCATGGACCTGGTAATATTACCTTGCATGGAAATGATTATTGGACCAGTTTAATGTCATATTATGAATTAAATTTCCAAGTTTTCCATTTTCTAGGCTTTTTTTGTGTGTATGTTCAAAAACAATTTTGGCCAGCTTCGTTTCTGTATCTAGCAGCTGTATTTAAGAATATTGATATTTGTGAATTTTTATAAACTTCAATATTTGAGATTATTTAATCTCATCTAGGCACCTAATGATTTCATATTTATTTACACTTGTTTGATACCAAAGGGTCAATGTAGGAATGTTTTGGATGAATTTTATATTGTCTATTTACAGCAATTATGTAGAACCATGCCCCTCAACAGTCTGTTATAGAAATAATTCTGAAATATTTTTTCATTTATTTGCAGTCACTTTAGATAGAGAGTTACCATTCTGTATTCTTGATAAATGACTGAAACATAGGGACAGCTAGATTAGGTACCTGTCAAGATTTGTTTGCAGGTATGTGTGAATTTTTATTATCCGTGTTTGTTTGACATTTCACAGACCATCACTGTTACCCTGCTGTTATCATGCTGTCATATTGTGGAGCTGAAAACGGCAAAACCTGTGTAATAGAGGTACCGTTACATACGAGACTCAGTTAAAATTACAAACATTAAATCAGGAATGCAGGGTTTGGCATGGGCTATACCAGTATGTGTCAGCGCTGGGCGAAGGCATGCTACATTGTTGTCTCATTTAAGTTCAAAGTCAAGGCATAAACCAAGGCAGGCAGCGGAGGTAGATAAATTTATAGTAGTATTTTAAATAATATGGGAATGTATACAGCAAGGAAGTTGCTGACCAGTGCAAAAGAGAATGAATTGATATTGTGTAAAGTTTTGTTTGGGCTAGTTAGAATGAAACCATCGAGGATTTGGTTTTATGTGTCAAAAATAAAAGTATAAGCGCTTACAAGTATTATGTGTGCACATATAAGCTTGTGCAAAATGTCCTGATTTTTACTAAAACTAAATTTTCATGGTCAGTAATTTTTAGCTGATAGCCGGTCGTCTTTTTCTG
Source organism: Ptychodera flava (assembly GCF_041260155.1). Lineage (NCBI taxonomy): Eukaryota > Metazoa > Hemichordata > Enteropneusta > Ptychoderidae > Ptychodera > Ptychodera flava. Next base: position 5,683,264 of record NW_027248279.1, read on the forward strand.
ACTGCCAGCTATTTTCTACATGCTTGACCATGTTGATAAACGATACATTTCACATTGCAAATAGGAGTGCTGTGATATCAGAGATGGGTGCAGTCTATAGTTGATATCATCTGTAAAACTTCAAATCAGAATACTGGATAATTACTGATTTTAGAAAAATCAGATTTATATTGACAACGACTGCACACAATTTGATAAGATTTGCTACAAATGTTGATCACACCAAGATATATCAGCTGTGAAAGATATTAAGGGGTGACATAAAAGATAATGGATATTTTGCATATGGTTACAGTAATTGCAGCAGATTATATGTCTGAATGACTCGATTAATAGTGAACGTAAATTTCCTAAATTATGGATGTAGAAAGTAGCTCACAGCCAGCAAACGGATGTCAGCTGAAAATTTTTACTTTAGTTAAATAAGCAGGACATTTTGTCTAAAATTAATATGTTCACACACTACCTATAACTGTGTATATTTTTATTTTTGCCACCTGTAACCAAAATTTTCTACATCCCTGGAAATACCATCTGATAAATGGATTAATGGTACAAATGACAGCCATCTTGGTTGCTGTATTCAACATCATTTTACTTTTATATCCACAGGAATGGAATGAAATAAGAGTTGCTTGTCATTGTCAGGAAATGTGTACACATCCTGTAACTTGAAGTGAAAGACCAGGATTGCTGCTGTATTCTATGGTTAAGTAACCATACATTTTATTAAGTATTTATTTTAGTTATTTATTTTGTAGTAGGAACAAACTTTTAATTTAAAGCCCCAGTATTTGTAACTTTTAACAATTTTTTTCATATTTTTGATTAAAATGACATCCTCAGTATGTGAAGGTAGACCATAATTAATACTGAATCGCATGGTTTGCATGCCCAGCCCGCCTAACGATTAACAGTAAAAGGAGTGAAAAATGACTTCTTGTCCGGACCAGAAGTCAGTTTGTTGACACACGAAACCAAACGTAATCACACCACCGCGCATGCTCAACCACATCTACGCAAGTTTTACTGTGGCGTCCGTAGAAACCATACGCTCTTCGAAAAGGTCTGGTCCATCGAAACTGGAGACTCAGCTAAAAACGCGCGAAAGTTGGGTGAAATACCGGAAAGATATAAATATGTAAGTGTTTACAGATTGTTCCGACTATAATGAGCCGTGCAAACAAACGTCTTGAACAGCTAAACTAACGACGGAGGCAGTCAATTGTAAGCTTCATGCAAGGCACTGCACGTTGTGACCGATGGTACGGAGATCAAGTTTGCTGAATGAATTGAGAGAGAAAAACATATATGAATAAAAATTCAACTCTTCACCATTGTAATAATTGAACTAGTCGTTTCTTCCATGTTGGAGTATAATGAAAATTTCGTTGAAAATAATGACAGGACTGATTCTGCTCCGTCTACTCAAACGATGTTTTGTGTACGGCCAGGCTACGCTGCAGGCAACACAGCCCATCAACTTCGCATACCGTTGCCGTACGGCGTAATTGAAAACGCTCAGAAAGGCAAAATTATATCTTGAATGCAGTACAAAAGTCTTACTTATTAAATTTAAAAGTATTTCAAAATAATATCGAACGTAACGGGTATCTAATCATCACAAGGACTACAGTAGTACAACAAGTATCGGCTAGCTGCGATGTGATGGAAGTTCGAACACAAGAGAGATCCCGGCCTCACTGCAAAGTTGTCCCCTGCGCACCCGGCCCAACAGCAAACTAACCTCTTGGTTTGATTCTGTTGTTTATATTTTTGTATAAAATTCATGATACATATCTGACTTTCACAACTGTACAATTTGCTCAGGCTGTAGTCTACAGACGATCGGAGGGAGCTAAGGCAGGCCCCAAATTTGCATGGACAATGCCCGGGACAATTATAGACGCAGCCCGATGAGAAAGTCATTCACATAAACCTAAATGAAGTGATCAATACAAAACTTTTAAACATCACTGGTTTTGAAAATTTATGATCAACGTTTCTGACCTACGGAATTTACACTGCGACGTTGTTTTTGTGTGTTTGGCCAGCTACTAGACCTGTAAGGCTGTACTGCATGGAGGTAGTAGACTGTACAAGTGCAGCGGGGCCGGGCCGAGATTGGTGTGGGGCCTACAGCAAGGTAAAATTGACAACGTCCATTGCAGAACGCCCGCGTGTTATCCTTTCTCGTTTGGGAGGAAATTTACCGCTGTATTCAGAATATGCCTTTTTACCAGTATAAAAGCTCAGTAACTGATGCTTCAAGAGCCAAGAGTCTGTAAATTTCTTAGCAGTAGCTCCATTGTTTTTTCTAAATTTTCGCTGAGATACAGCAGTGGGTATACTGGTCCCGATCGTTCTGACTCAAGCGTTCACAGCTGTTTAGGGAGCCGTCATTATTTACGACCTGGGGGTCGGAGGAATTACATTAGAAACTCTGAAATTTAGAGTCGCACCCCGGCCAACCATGATGACTTTGAGTAATCCCCTCTCTAACAGAAAGTTTGGCTTACCTGAGCCCATGTAATAATATGTAGATATAAAATCTCACCTAATAAGCAGTCTCCGACCATATAGTATTGTTAAATTTGGATGGGCAGCATGTCATTAAGGTATGGTTAAATGTCCAAATGGTTGTTGAAGTCAAGTAAAATAAAATATACATTTCTATGATAATATAAAGGATGAATTCACAACAGTTCAGTTTTGTCCTAGATCCTGTGCACTTATAGGATATCTGTCGAGAACATGTCTCCATGACCCAGCCTCTCCTTCCAACCCTGGTAACGACTGCAGAAAACTACTATGTGACATCATCATCACCACTGTTGATCCTCATCTTTAATGTCGCTGGGCCATTGCGTACATCAACAACGATATCATTCTCATCGTCACTATCTTCTCTTTCATAATAAGTATGGCTAGTAGTAGCAGCTACTTGTAGTTTTTTGCCTTGTTTCATCCAGTTGATATTTATTTGTACTGTTAGAGTATTTATTTTCTTTTTATTAATATGAATCAGAGTAAAATATATATAATCAACTAATTATTATGTCATTGAGGACAGAGTAAGACAGAGAAAAAACATTTTTAGCACCCCCTTACAACTTTCAATTTTTGAATGACCCCCAGGTCGTAAATACTGACGGTTCCCTTACTTGCTGCCAAAGGCCATCGCGTTCACTGCTTCGACAGCCTACCATACATTGCCAAACTATGTTGCTTCGATTTCGCAATCACCTTGCCGCTAAAGCGACAATCAGCTGAAATTTATTACTTCAATTTACCCAATTTTGATAGCTATTTGCCTACAGAAGTGAGCCAAGTGTATATAGTGTCGTCTTGAATTTACATCGGTACCCGGAGTTCTGAGTGACCAACTGCAGGGTGCGCATCGGTGCACTGCCGACTGCAGTTTGAATAATCCGTATATAACGCACAAGGTACCAGAATAGAATGTCAGCCTCCTCTGCCAAAGTTCTGTATCCTCTGAAACACAGTAGCAGTACGTCTTTGAACAGAGAAGAACAAAATAAAACCATTCGCAGGTCATTCAGCCGGCGACCATGGGCGATTACCCAGGCAGTGTGGCGTGGCATGGCAAGGCCCCAGGAATGTTCAGGCTCGATGATGTCATCAGTATCGGCGTTCTCGATCACGTGCACAGCCTATAAATTGTCAACAAACCCGCGCGGCAATCCAACTCGATCGGGCAATATTTAGCGTTTGTATGTCACTACAGGAGCACAAATTTGGCTTATTTCTTTACTGAACAACATTTCACGATGGATGAAAGAGAATATTTCGAACTTAAAAAAAGGTTAAAAGTTACAAATACTGGGGCTTTAAAATCGGCGTGCAAGAGGCGTTCTACTTCTAAACACTTGGTGTTCAAGTTTGGTGCCTTTTCTTATCCCATGATGCATCAAAACGGAAGTTGCGACATTTTTCTTGTAAGCGCACGCTGAAGTCACAGGCCCACGGAACGTTTCCTAGATCGTCGTCGGATGGGAAAAGACTGACACTGTGAGGCCGAAGGCCGAACCTCGGTACTGTATAAGAATACCAAGGTATGACAAGGAAAAATCGACCGGTGGCCCGAAACAAACGAAATAAAGCATCTACCTCAAAAAAAATTACATCGACCAGTCGGAAATACCTTCAAACTTTCAAATCTTTACTCTGGTTACAGCATTTCTTTCAAATCTGCCAGTTATGGGCGATAATTGACTGTCCGGCGAATACTCGCACTTGCATTGCCACTCCGCCATTTTGAATAGCTTTTTTACTCCCGAAAGCCTTTGCGAGTGGACGAGTGACCCCGTGAAGAGTTTGTTTACAAATGTCAGATGGCGGGATTTGAACATCACGCTGCCGAGGCAATGGTTTGCGTTGATTGCCTTGTTGCCAGATAGCTGAAGTTGTATTCACTGACAGTATGAAATTTACCTAACGGTTAACGGTTGAATTTAGCGGTTGTGGGGTCACGGGGTCACTCGTCCACTCGCAAAGGCTTTTGGGAGTAAAAAAGCTATTCAAAATGGCGGAGTGGCAATGCAAGTGCGAGTATTCGCCGGACAGTCAATTATCGCCCATAACTGGCAGATTTGAAAGAAATGCTGTAACCAGAGTAAAGATTTGAAAGTTTGAAGGTATTTCCGACCGGTCGATGTAATTTTTTTTAGGTAGATGCTTTATTTCGTTTGTTTCGGGCCACCGGTCGATTTTTCCGTGTCATACCTTGGTATTCTTATACAGTACCGAGGTTCGGCCTTCGGCCTCACAGTGTCAGTCACTTCCCATCCGACGACGATCTAGGAAACGTTCCGTGGGCCTGTGGCTGAAGTCGTGATCGTGCGGAAACAAGACCAGAAAGGGTAAGTTTTCTCTCCAAAATAGTAAAAGGTTTTAGATTTTGAAGCATCTGTATTATTATTCTTTGAAATTAATTGTATTGTACTTTGAAATAGCTTAACTACGTGAAAAAACCTTTTTTCTTTCAGTGGCTGGTCCCGGGTGGCTGGTATGCCAACAACTAGCTGTGAATACGCAGTGGTACTTTTGGCCATGGCGTATCGATCGATCTCTCTCGGGTCAAGGGTCACCGGAACACACTGTAGCGATAACCCTTGACCTAAGCGCGATCGATACGCCTTGCATAGTACCGCTGCGTAGTCACAGCTAACACATGTCTTTTAGTAGAGACAATCGCATGTAAAACATCAATTAAAGCCCCAGTATTTGTAACTTTTAACAATTTTTTTCATATTTTTGATTAAAATGACATCCTCAGTATGTGAAAGTAGACCATAATTAATACGAATCGCATGGTTTGCATGCTCAGCCCGCCTCACGATTAACAGTAAAAGGAGTGAAAAATGACTTCTTGTCCGGACCAGAAGTCCGTTTGTTGACACACGAAACCAAACGTAATCACACCACCGCGCATGCTCAACCACATCTACGCAAGTTTTACTGTGGCGTCCGTAGAAACCATACGCTCTTCGAAAAGGTCTGGTCCATCGAAACTGGAGACTCAGCTAAAAACGCGCGAAAGTTGGGTGAAATACCGGAAAGATATAAATATGTAAGTGTTTACAGATTGTTCAGACTATAATGAGCCGTGCAAACAAACGTCTTGAACAGCTAAACTAACGACGGAGGCAGTCGATTGTAAGCTTCATGCAAGGCACTGCACGTTGTGACCGACGGTACGGAGATCAAGTTTGCTGAATGAATTGAGAGAGAAAAACATATATGAATAAAAATTCAACACTTCACCATTGTAATCATTGAACTAGTCGTTTCTTCCATTATGGAGTATAATGAAAATTTCGTTGAAAATAAATGACGGGACTGATTCTGCTCCGTCTACTCAAACGAAGTTTTGTGTACGGCCAGGCTACGCTGCAGGCAACACAGCCTATCAACTTCGCATATCGTTGCCATACGGCGTAATTGAAAACGCTCAGAAAGGAAAAATTATATCTTGAATGCAGTACAAAAGTCTTACTTATTAAATTTAAAAGTATTTCCAAATAATATCGAACGTAACGGGTATCTAATCCTCACAAGGACTACATTAGTACAATTATCGGCTAGCTGCGATGCGATGGAGCTCAAGGCATTGTAAGCTTAGAAATTCGAACACAAGAGAGATCCCGGCCTCACTGCAAAGTCGTCCCCTGCGCAGCCGGCCCGACAGCAAACTAACCTCTTGGTTTGATTCTGTTGTTTATATACTTTTGTATAAAATTCATGATACATATATCTGACTTTCACAACTGTACAATTTGCTCAGGACTGTGAGTTTGGCTGTAGTCTACAGACGATCGGAGGGAGCTTAGGCAGGCCCCAAATTTGCAATGCCCGGGATTTATAGACGCAGCTCGATGAGAAAGTCATTCACATAAAATGAAGTGATCAATACAAAACTTTTAAACATCACTGGTTCTGAAAATTTATGATCAATGGTTTTGACCTACGGATTTTACACTGCGGCGTTGTTTTTGTGTGTTTGGCCGGCTACTAGCCTGTAAGGCTGTACTACATGGAGGTAGTATACTGTACAAGTGCAGCGGGGGCCGGGCCGAGATTGGTGTGGGGCCTGCAGCAAGGTAAAGTTGACAGCGTCCATTGCAGAACGCCCGCGTGTTATCCTTTCTCGTTTGGGAGAAATTTACCGCTGTATTCAAAATGCCTTTTTACCAGTATAAAAGCTCAGTAACTGATGCATCAAGAGCCAAGAGTCTGTAAATTTCTTAGCAGTAGCTCATTGTTTTTTTCTAAATTTTCGCTGAGATACAGCCGTGCGTATACTGGTCCCGATCGTTCTGACTCAGGCGTTCACAGCTGTTAGGGAGCCGTCATTATTTACGACCTGGGGGTCGGAGGAATTACATTAAAAACTCCGAAATTTTGAGTAACACCCCAGCCAACCATGATGACTTTGAGTAATCCCCTCTCTAACAGAAAGTTTGGCTTACCTGAGCCATGTAATAATATGTAGATATAAAAGCTCACCTAATAAGCAGTCTCCGACCATATAGTATTGTTAAATTTGATGGGTAGCATGTCATTATGGTATGGTTAAATGTCCAAATGGTTGTTGAAGTCAAGTAAAATAAAATATACATTTCTATGATAATATAAAGGATGAATTCACAACAGTTCAGTTTTGTCCTAGATCCTGTGCACTTATAGTGATATCTGTCGAGAACATTTCTCCATGACCCAGCCTCTCCTTCCAACCCTGGTAACGACTGCAGAAAACTACTGTGTGACATCATCATCACCACTGTTGATCCTCATCTTTAATGTCGCTGGTGCCATTGCGTACATGAACAACGATATCATTCTCATCGTGACTATCTTCTCTATCATAATAAGTATTGCTAGTAGTAGCAGCTACTTGTAGTTTTTTGCCTTGCTCATAGACCTTAATCCGTTTTTAAGGTCTATGCCTTGCTTCATCTAGTTGATATTTATTTGTACTGTTAGAGTATTTATTTTCTTTTTATTTAATATGTATCAGAGTAAAATATATATTATCAACTAATCATTATGTCATTGAGGACAGAGTAAGACAAAGAAAAAACATTTTGAGCACCCCCTTATAGCTTTCAATTTTTGAATGACCCCCCCAGGTCGTAAATACTGACGGTTCCCTTACTTGCTGCCAAAGGCCATCGCGTTCACTGCTTTCGACAGCCTACCATACATTGCCAAACTATGTTGCTTCAATTTCGCAATCACCTTGCCGCTAAAGCAACAATCAGCTGAAATTATTACTTCAAGCCATGCTTCAAGTTACTCAATTTTGATAGCTATTTGCCTACAGAAGTGAGCCAAGTGTATATAGTGTCGTCTTGATTTTACATCGGTACCCGGAGTTCTGAGTGACCAACTGCAGGGTGCGCATCGGTGCACTGCCGACTGCAGTTTGAATAATCCGTATATAACGCACACTGTACCAGAATAGAATGTCAGCCTCCTCTGCAAAAGTTCTGTATCCTCTGAAACACAGTAGCAGTACGTATTTGAACGGAGAAGAACAAAATAAAACCATTCGCAGGTCATTCAGCCGGCGACCATGGGCGATTACCCAGGCAGTGTGGCGTGGCATGGCAAGGCCCCAGGAATGTTGCAGGCTCGATGATGTCATCAGTATCGGCGTTCTCGGTCACGTGCACAGCCTACAAGTTGTCAACAAACCCGCGCGGCAATCCAACTCGATCGGGCAATATTTAGCGTTTGTATGTCACTTCAGGAGCACAAATTTGGCTTATTTCTTTACTGAACAACATTTCACAATGGATGTAAGAGAATAACATGTAATTTCGAACATAAAAAAGGGTAAAAGTTACAAATACTGGGGCTTTAACTAACATTTCCTTTTCAGCTTTAGTCTCTAACAATTTGGTTTGGCTGATAATAATGGCTTGTTTTCTTTCTTAGATTTTTTCAGCTAGCTCTTCTGTAACTTTTTATTTGCATTTCCAGTGCTCAGTGTAATTTGCTGCTCCTATTGTTTTAATTGAGTCCCTGCTTTAAAAGGGTTGCAACAAATAAACAAATAAATAAATTTACCATTTTGTTTTACTTGTTTCAGTTGAATCAAGTACAAGTATTGGATGACTCTATCCTTCATTCACAGCAGTGATATAGTTTCATATTTGTTACTCTTTTGAAAAGGGAAAATAAAGTAATTTAGTGAGCAAAAAGTTCTTTTGGAAATGATGATGTGTAACTTAAGGGCCGTTGATAATTAAAGCAGGTGTGTGGTAAATGCAACAGCTGTCAACAAGACTCAGACCGGTTGATGTTTTAAACTAGGAAACTTTAGCTTAGCACTACAATTGAAGCCAATGGAAAATTAAAGCCCTACTAGCTGTAACTCTTGAAATTTGACCTCAAAATATCTTTGTATTCTCTCCTGGTTTTCTCTGAATTCTACCCTCTGAAGGGATATGGGCTTTTACTGCATTAGGAAACCATTCCATTGTGAAACATTTGACAAGTAAATTCAACTTTTAACGGTCATTTTCAACAGTCATTTTGATTATCAGACATTTTCAAAACTTGGTACTATACAATTACTGGAATTCTGTAGGATTTGGAGAGAATATATGTTTTTCCAAATTTATAGTTTCATTCAACTGTCATTTTCCAGCTGCATGGAGTACAGTAGACCATTGATATGTGGTTCAATGTTTCTAACATTATCCGGGAGCAGGATTATGGTGAAATTTGCACACGGTAAGTCGAGATTCTCTGATAATGTGGCCGTGTGTGTGCCTTGAGTGTGGGATGTAGATCTACAGCTCTTTTTTACGTGGCCAGATGTTGGCCCATATTGTAGCCCTGGTTGGGGCATAGCGCGAGCCGCACAACAGAAGCCCATGCTGCATGGCCCAGCCCACCAAGGCTACTATTATTGCAGCTAAGAACAACACTGCTGTATAAATCCTTTGATCAGAACCATGGATCATAACTTCCTGATACATCCAAGTTTAATGTTTAAAAGCTGTATCTATTTGGGCCTCTCTCGGAGAAATCCAAACCGTATGCTAATGTTAGATTGTCTCCAAAGCCAAAATCAAGATCCTTAGCAATTTTTTTAGTTGTTTAAGTCCAACATACCTATCAATAATTCATCACATAAGTTACGAACATAATTGAATCAAAACAAAAGGTTAGTTTGCTGTTGCCATTGTTGGGCCTGTTGCGTATGTATGGGGACAACTTTGCAGTAGGGCTTGGTTGGTTATGGGGGGGGGGGGCGATCTGTAGTATTCACAATTTCATGACTTGATAGACCATAGTATTTTTTGCAGAAAATTCAAGGGTTTTACATGTGTGTTGATGATTTCCTCCAATTTTCTTAAATGGCCCCCTTGGGACAGGAGTAGGGGCCCACAGAGGCCCCCTATTTTGATATCCAAGATTGAACACTGTATAATGTACCGGTACGTCATTGAGATGCACTCAGGACTCAAAACTCCTAGCTACAGAATGCACAGGGCAGCTAGTGCAGCTTGAGTATCACAGCATGGCTGATGTGCACAATATGCATATTGAAAGAACATCATATCTAAGGCGCTATCATTGCATGGGCAGCGCATCATGTTCCACTGTGACAACCAGTCGGTGGTCGAAATCTGTATGAAATTACCCTAACGCTGCCCATACATCATGGAACTCATCGTCGGAATTTTCTTCATCTCAGTAACCAATAACTTCCATGTCATGGAAACACACACAGCTGGTACCACTAACTCTAATGCCGACTCTTTATTTCAATTGCAGATGGACATATTTTGCAAGCTTGTACCCGAAGCAGAACCCCAGCCAGTTCCTATGAAGGATGTACTGAAGAGGATCTCCAGCATCACACTCAACCACATCTACAGACAGTAAATACCGTAGAAGAATGTGCACACTTCTTCATGACAAACAGTACAGCACCATCAACCCACCGCACATACATAGTGGGCCAGACACGATACGCGAATTTCTGTAGAATGTACCAACTGCAGTTACTACCAGTCACACAAAGAACTGTGACTTTATTCATCTCTCACCTAGCATCGCAGACATTAACATACAAAACTATCAAGTTGTATCTGAATGCTGTACTATGGTTGAATGCTGAAGCAGGCTACAGAGACATTACTGATGAACAACAACTCTATTGGACACTCTAAGGCATCAAATGACAACTCGGAGTTCCAACCCAGATGTGACTGCCAATCACTATCTGACTATAATGCGGACCTTGATAAATACACTACGCCAGTCCCATCAATACAACCAGAACAATATTAAAATGCTTTGGTCAGCATTCACCCTTGCATTATTTGGATTCTTACGCATCGGTGAGTTCGCATCACCAACACAGACCTCTTATGACGCTCATTGAACACTCTTAAAGGATGACATCACATGCACTAATGTGCTGATCATTAACATAAAGCCAGCAAAGACACATCCATACAGGCGAGGACATCACCACATTGACCGACACTTCTATCTGCAAGGTAACACACGAACTATTCTATCACCATGGCTCATCCTTTCAACAGGGACAATTTTTAACCAGCATTCATATTCAACAATGACACTTTCCTAACCATGACAGGCAGACTCTTTCATTTGGCACTCACACAGACTGGTGTCCCAAATGTAAAGCCGCTACTCTACACGCAACTTCCGCTCTGGTACAGCAACCACTGCAGGTGATGCAAATCTATGTACCTGAATGGTTGATCAAGACACTCGGACGATGCCGCAGTGATGCCTACCAAATGTACATCTCCACACCGCTAGATGTCATCAAGTCAGTTCCGCGAACCTCAGCACAACAATAAATTTTGAACTCATGACTAAAGCTTGATATTTCACTCACCTACATGGTTTAGTCCTTCTTACAGATTATCAATGACATGTCTAAATTATGGACTTTGTGTTTCCGTCCCAACGTCACATTTCACACAGTTGTTTATCTGCACTAAGCCAAAATTTCCATAAAACTGAATTGGTTGACATGCATGTCAAACAATTCAGTTTTATGGATACACCCATACTGATGAACTTTTAGATCTCATTGTTTTCAACTACGGAAAAGTTGAAGCTTACTCATTTGCTCATTATGTTATTTCATTGAAATTGCATTTTCTTCATCAAGCTCAGAATGTTGTTGCTGGCTTACCAATTTACCCAGAAAGTACTGGAGATTTCCCATAATGCATCATGATTTGTACCAACGTAGATTCCCTGTGAAGTCTACCATATCTACCATGTGTAGACAAATTCCTGGACTAGTTGTAAAAATTCTGAAAACGCACTTTTAAAACCACCGTTCTTCGTAATTCCCATTTTAAAGGATTAAAATTAGTTTACACCTCCATAGACTTCCATGTATAAGTCACTTCTCCATAGACTCCCATGTATAAGGCCAAGAAAAATAAAAATTTAGTTTCTCATCGTATTCATATTGCAAAAAGGATGCAGTGACACAGTTTATAGTCCCCAAGGATGAAGTCCAGGGGGGGCTTATAGATTGGGACATGTCCCTCCGCTCATTGGTCCATACGTTCACGAAGCTATCTCAGATATTTTGACATGTCATGTGACCTTGGTGACCTTTGACCTGAAATGTACATATTTGTCCATTACTCAGTAACCACAAGTTAAGTGCTACACCTTCATGTATGGTATGATGGGACACCCTATGAAGCCACATGTTGTACCTCATTAATTATGCACATATCTAATTTTGAGCGAGCCAATAGGGCTAGAGCTCTGATTTTTGGTATATCAATCAATCAAACAACTTTATTCAGTACTATAATAGGCCACAGGCCTTTCGAGTACAATACATACATTTCAAAAGTTTTACAGTCACTTGAGGTCTTATCTAGGCTGTTACAGACTCAGTAATATCGATCAAAAGCTGTTTTCGTTTTTTGAAAGAATAAAAAAGGTATCTACCAGATTCTCTAATGTGTGTGACTTATCTGTTTGAAGGAGCAAAATAAATTTCCATTCACATGCTGGGGAGTAGTAGAATTTTGGAATAATCTGTGTCTTATATCTTGATAGTTTGGGCAAATTAAAAGAAAATGAAATTCATCCTCAATAGAGTTACATTGAAATGGGCACAGTCTCTGTTCATACGGAATCCCATGTTTCCTTCCCTCTTCAATATTAAGGTCATGTGATGACAATCTAAATCTAGACAGGGCTAGTCTATAAATGGAATCATTAATACAACTTAAATACTTCTCACATATCAAATCCTTCTTAAATTTACAGTAAGTTCTTAGTTTCGAACAACTAGTAACTTCAGCGTGCCAATCTTGATTAGATATGTCTAAATATCTCTGTTTAAACTGTAGTAAAAAAAGACTGAGATTAACTGAATGCTGATTATCCCATACATCTGCAAATCCAAATTTACATAACAAGTTTTTCACAAAATATCCCCAGCAGTTAAACCCTTTTTCTGCCCTATCATATTGGTATCTATAGCAATCTTTGACAATCTCTGGTGAATCAGTGTGAATACATTTAAACCAAAAACGAAGAATATCTAAACAAATATACATTCGAACAGGGTGTCTCCCTAGCTCACCTCTTACTGCAGAATTTGTAGCATTTGTACGCACTCCTAAAACAAACTTACAAAATCTATGATGAATCTTTTCCACATCTAAAGAGTCATGTGTTCCCCATATCGCACTACCATAGAGTAAAATTGGGAGTATTTTACAATCAAACACCCTAAAAGAAATGTCTGGATGTAATCCATCCAGTTTATAAAGATTACTTTCAAGAGAGTACAAAGCTTTTCTAGCCTGTTCTGAGATAATTTTTTGTGCTTGAAACCAAACACCAGAGCTGGAAAACATTACACCTAAATAGTTATATTTTGAAACAATTTCAATTTTTTGGCCATTCCAGAACCATTTCTCACTTTTCTTTAGGCCACCAGCTTTACGAAACACCATAATTTTGGTTTTGGTAAGATTCACAGTCATTCTCCATTTCTTACAATAATCAGACAATCTATTTAGAAGACGCTGCAAACCAATTGGAGAGCTACTAAATAAGACAAGGTCATCAGCATATAACAAATAAAAGAGTTTCATCATATTTGCATACACAACCGTTTCTGTACCCTGTTTAAGGGCTTCCTCAATATCATTTATATAAAAGCAAAACAAAAGCGGGGAGATAACTGACCCCTGCTGCACTCCTATATTGATTTCAAAAAACTCTGTCACACCATGTGGGGTTTTAACTGCAGCTTTAACATGTGTGTACATAGAATATAAAGATGCTAAAAATTTACCCCTCATCCCTGTTTTGGCTAGTTTATAGAACAACGAGTAGTGATGGACTCTATCAAACGCCTTTTCATAGTCAATAAATGCACAGTACAAACGACTTTTTAAATGAAAAACATACTTTTCAATAAGGGTACGTAAAATAAATATATTATCAAGAGTGCTTCTCTTCTTTCTAAAGCCACTCTGTGGTTCAATGATCTCATTATACTCATTAAGCCAATGGGTTAATCTATCAGATAAAATATTTGTATACACTTTACTTATCACATTAAGAAGCATAATTCCACGATAATTACTTGGGAGGTCTTTATTCCCCTTCTTATGTATAGGACTTATTAACCCAATTGCCCACTCCTGAGGAAAGATTCCATGCTCAAAGATTTCATTATAAAGTATATGCAGCATATCAAAGATTTCTACAGGTGCATGTTTCCAACATTCAGTAGGTATACCATCATGACCTGGGGCTTTATTATTTTTTTAATTTTGCAATATTACTTTTTATTTCGGCCATAGTGATAGGTTGATTCAAAACTGAACAATCCACAGCAGTATTTTCCTCCTCAAAATTTAAACCATCAATATAATCTTGAATAGAAGAGAAGAAATCTTTCATGTCTTCTGCCTCTAACATCTCTGGATTAAATAAATTTTGAAAATAATCAAACCAGTCTTCTTTGTTAATTTTATCAGATGGGCCTGTAGTCCTCTGACGTACTTTCTGCCAAAATGACCTACTATTTGACTGCGCAGCTAAATGAATGAATTCCTCCCTTTTATGCTTCTGATATTGTTGTTTTTTCTCTCTGATTAACTTTCTATAATTTCCTTTGGCTTGTAAATAACTATCTAGACTATCTCTGTCACGAAAGCTTCTGAAATGGTTGAGACAGCGGTAAACTTCTTTCTTAGTTGTTAAACATTCCTTGTCAAACCAAGTGTTTTCCCTTTTTAATCTATTGTTACTTATATCTTTAACTTTCATATCATTACAACTAAAATGTGTTATCTCAGATAAACACATTGCAGCATCCTCAAGATTTCCTTGAGCTATACTGTCATAAAAAGTATGACATAACTGACCAACTGTATCTGACTGGAAATTACAATAAAAACTGTCTTTTTTTTCTGGAGACCATCTCAACCTAAAGGTATCAGTTGGATGGGTTTTGGATGTTCTGGTAATAAACATGTGAGATACTTTGAAAAGTAAAAACAAATTCCAAAGGCAAATGATCTGAGTCTATGCGCTTGCTAACACTAAAATCCTTAAATTTTGAAAATGAATCACCAGTTGCTAAAACATAATCATTAACAGCTGTACCAACACTTGAAATATACGTATAATTCCCAACATCCCTATCTTGACCAATCCTTCCATTCACTATACTAAATCCAGTACGAGAACAAAAATCTAATAATTGTAAACCATAGTTATTTACCCCCTCATCCTGTGAGTTTCTCTTAGGTAAGTCATATATATTACTCTGTGTTTCTCCTATAGGTAAGTAATCAGTACTGATTTCTACATAATCAGGTCTGTTTCCGGTTCGCCCATTAAAATCTCCTGCTAACACCAATCCACAGTTATAATAAGAAGACAATCTGATCATATCATTTTCAAGCTTGTCAAAGAAGTCTTTTTCAGCAAAATCTGATCCCTCAGGGGGTCTATAAATAGTACCAATCAGTAACACAGGTTGACTCTTTTTTGTAATTAACGTCCAACAAATATTCTGAGAATGGTCACTAGTGAAAAATTTCACTTCAAAATTACAGACATTATTTTCCCGAAAAAAGATTGAAATACCACCAGATGCTCTTCCGTATTTCCGCGTTCTTGCTCCTTCTACATGCATGCTTTTAAAGCCATCGAGGCTTATATCAGACTGTTTATACAACCACGTTTCCGTTAAGCATATTAATCGAATGAACTAATATACTCACGAAAGTCACTGTTACCGAGCTTGTTCAACAAACCATTGACATTCCAAACTAAAACCGACAACTCTGAGTCAACAACACGTTCATCAACAATCTCATGTTCTTGCCTTTCAATATTTGTCCGACCCTGGCCATTTTCCTATACCGCTCTTGTACTTCGCTCTCCGTCTCGCTGACCACTCAACGGGCGAATCTTCCTTGTGCTTTCATCATAAACGTGTACAACGTTGTCAATTTTAATTTTATCATAGACTATCTTCGCCGTTTTCCCGGCTGACCGAGCTTCCTCCACAAATCTGCCTAGCATCCTTCGAGTTTCACGAACTTTCGGGGTAAAGTCCTCGCTAACGCGATATGGAGTTCCTTTCAGTTTCGGCGCAGCACGCATAACTTTATCACGCTGTTTATATCGAAGGAATTTGGCGATAATTGGCTTCGGATGGCTACGTGCGTGGATAAGGCGGTGGACACGCTCAAACTCCAACTCCTCCTGATTTCCAACTTCTCTTGGATGAAGGTCTTTAATATTGCCTCTGTATCATCCCAACTCTCTTCACTATGCTGCTCTATTCCATAAACGACGATGTTATTACGTTTCATTTGTGACTGTGTCTTATCCAGCTCTTCTTCCAACTTAGCAGATCTCTTGCGCAATTCTTTATTCTCCTCCACGAGACTACCAATAGCTTCACGGTCTTCATAATTTCGTTTTGTAAATCCTTCATCTCTTCCGCTAGTTTCATCACTCGTTCATCCACTGCCTTTATTTGACCTGTAATGTCATTACGCAGACCCCGAATTTCAACCATGACATCAGCTAAAGTCACTCCTTCGTTATCAGGATCCATACCAATATGGCCGCCACTACGTTCAGGTGACGTTTTGTCCTCGTGCGATGGAATAGATGAGCTCCTCAGATTCATAACTTCAGTTATCTTTCTGGGTTGACCGCTTTTTGACTCACTCTGTTTCTTGTTGGGGCCAGGATTCTCCTCTATATCCCCAGATAGTAATAAATGTAGGGAAACCAACGCTGCTACCACCCATAGACTCACTGGTAGAAGTTGTGCCCCAGTCGTAGCGTGCAGCAACTGAAGCATCCAACGGCCATATTGGTAGAGGACTTGCCATTCACTGATATCGCATATCTTTTGGAGTGGATATTCCATGTCGCATTTCTCAGCTTACCATAAAACTTATTCACAAAGTTACCTTGTACTTTAACTGTCTTGTAGTAAGTATTGAGCGATAAAAGTTCCCAAAAATACTGAAAAATTCAGTATTTACAACAGAGCAGTTGTACCACGAGGTTGACCGTTCAAACGCCCTCAAGCGACCAGTCAATTTTTGGTATATAGGGATAACTTAGCAATACATTTTTTTTGAAAAAATGTCACATGACCTTGTGACCTTTGACCTGACATATACCATATTTGTCCATAACTCAGTAACCACAAGTGGTACACCTTTCATATTTGGTATGATGGGAGACCTTATGAAGCCAATTGTTGTACCTCATTAATTATTTGCATATCTAATTTTGAGCAAGCCAATAGAGCTAGAGGTCTGATTTTTCGTAAATGGGGATAACTATAGGATATAAGTTTTTTGACAAAATTTCAGGTGACCTCGATGACTTTACCTAAAATATACGTTTATTTCAATAAATAAGTAACCACAAGTGCTATGTCCTGTATATTTAGTAGGATGGGAGACCTTATGACAACACATGCTTTACCTCATTAATTTTGCACACATCTAATTCTGGGCAAGCGAATAGAGCTAGAGGTCTGATTTTTGGCATATAGGGATTAATTAGCAATACAAGTTTTTTATTCAAAATGTCACGTGACCTCGATGAACTTTGATCTTGATTGTACATATATATGCAGAACTCAGTAACCGCAAGTTCTATAACCTCCAATTTTGATAGGATATTAGACCTTGAGATGTCACATCTTGTACCTTATTTATTATGCGCATACGTATTTCATGGCTGGCCAATACAGCTAGAGGTCTGATCTTTTTTCCAGATTTAGAACCAGAACTTAGACATGCGTCATGTGTTTCAAATTGGGAACAACGACATAGACCTATGTGCCCATAGATCTCAACATATACACTCCAGTGATACTTCTTAATGACCACATTTCCCTGCCCCATCAAGACTAATACTCCTATTACAAGTGGGGACTATGTCATTGTCAATGACTTGTTTTCAAATAGAAAAGACAAAAGAAATTTACATGCTAACTTTTTTCAGAGAATGACCCCTTCAGTTGGTCATAACTTGCTTCCCAAAACTGTGACATTTGTAGTACCTGCAGAATGTGACTTTTATGGTTATTTAATGGTTTCTTTGAAATTTATACTACAATATTTCAACGTATTTTAATAAATATAATTAATCAATTATCGTGAGACTTCACATTATTGCTTCTATACAGAACTGAAAAGTTATTAGAAAATGAACGTCATTGGTACAAATGAAACGGCATTGTGGGTAATTTATTGTACTGTGACCCACTTTGTTTTTACCAGAAATAGCATTTTGACTTGTTGTTTGGCAACTCGTCAAGATATGGACACATCACTTGAATACGACACGGTATCAACCAAACTTCATGTAATAACCCCTAAATATTAATCTATTTACATTGAATAATTTACCAACCAGTCAGATACAGCTGGCAGTAGTGGACCACTTGGCAGGATGTAGTGGACCCTAATCGGATTCAAAATAGGGATAGGAGACCATATGCAAAACTAAAATAGTTCTTCGACGTAGTAGATGTTTTCAGAACATAAAACCAATGTTTGTAAACTTTCATGGAATATTGCTAATGAAAAGTAATGGTACAGCCGCAATATTGCCACTTTATCTTGTCATATTTTGGAATATTTGATGTGTTTGATCAATAAAGATATAATCTTTCTAAATATTGACAAGTAAGTCATGCAGGAAATTTACTCCAGCACTAAGGACACAGAGCTTTTAACTACAAGGAGTACATTGGTACCACACTCAATCATCTGACCTGCCATTTGAGTTACTGAAACACTCATCAAGTTAGAGTACTGCTACTCACCACCAACATGCCTCCATATACTCACCTCCATATCTACCTGCCAACTCCCGCTTCTCACCAATATACCGTTTGCTAGCAGAATGCTTTGGTTTAGTGATTGATGCATGTGGTCCTCTTGATGCAGATGCGTCTATGATATGTAAAATTGTTTGAGAAATGAAATGAAGGGTTTTTTGAGCATGAAATTTACAATAAGCTTTTTTCACCCTTTTGGCAAACGTTACCAATGATCATGTAGTTTGCAGTTTATATGACTTATGTAACGATACCTCTATACAAAGGTTTTGCTGTTTTCAGCTCCACAATATGGCAGTATGATAACAGCAGGGTAACAGTGATGGTCTGTGAATCTTCATGAGAGCGTATGCAAATTGTGAATTCCATTTTGCCAAATTGTGAAAAACTGACCAAACTGACCTACCAAAAATATTTTTTCAAAAGTACATATATGACTTACATACAGCTCAAAATTGATAATACTGGAAGGTCAAAATATTTCATAAAATAAACATTTTAATCTCTCAAATTTTGGGTGTAACAATAGCAAATGTAGTTGAAATAGTAAATATTCCATTCAATCACACATTTTTGCATTTAAATTAGAGTTTTTACTGTTCAAAGTTTACTTTTGTATTATTTTATGATGAGAATGTGAAAATTTAGAAAATCAAGCATGGTGACTCAGTCTTTTTTCTTTTTTTATTTGATGTCAGAATTTGAAAATCCCTGAAAATTTTTCCAGTTTCCTGGTCTTCCATATAATGTGTTGCTCTTTGGACTGATCTTATGTACAAGTATATTTCACTGACATGGGCGTCATTTGACCCAAATTCTTCTTCAACTACATCAGAGTCAGAGCTATCTCTGTTACTGCCAATATGCAGTAACAGTGACACTCGCTCTACTCCCTGCAGCATATTGAACTGTCCAGTATTCAGCTTGCAAACACAGCCTATGTATGTGTACTGTGCATTTGTATCAATGACAGACTTTCAGTCTGGACTTTAAGTAAATTATCATCCAATACACATTTATATAATACAGGCTTTGTTGACAAACGGAATATTGTGTTCAGCATACTGTAGAGAGACAGCAAGAAACTATTTTTTGATATATTGCATAGGAAGTTTGAAAATATTATCAACAGCTGTAGCTTCTACCCACTACTAGACCCACTTGTTTGGTTTTTTTAATAGAAAATCATACATGTTGAGATTTTTTCGAGATAAAAGTCATGAAATGTGACAAAATGGTTCTAGATTTTATTTAATTAATACTTACAGCATTAGACCAATTGGATGACCTTAAAATGTTATTCATTTTGCATTGAATAATCTGACAAACCTTGGAATTGGAAAAGGTAATAAGGAACCAAAATATTTCGTACCTTTTCAAGTCCCCCTCCACTATCCCCAAAATTTCGAAAAACCTGAATTCCTCCAGCCCCCCTCACCATGTGTTTGTGAACATAGCCATATTTTCAGCCATCAGAAGGTATATTTTTATTGTATTTTGAAATTCATTGCATAACCAATACTTATGCAGGGCATTTGTTAAGATGTAAAAAGATACGTTTTGTAGAATATTGAATTTCAGTTTAGGCAAAGTTATATCAACTTTACCAAATCTCTAAATTATTCTGAGGAGCAGTGCAGACATTTACATTCAATAAGACAGACTGTCTGACAGACAACACGAGTCACTTTGCAATATTAAAACTGAATTGATTTATGAAAATATTTATGGGTTGGGATTTTAAGAATACATGTATAACATTCATGAAGCTTACTTAGGAGGTGAATAATAATAATAAGTTATATTTACCTGATGTTCCAGCCACAAATTTTCTTAGCTTGCTGAACACACTACCAGAATCACTCTTTTCTGCAAATGGATGTATAATTCTGAATTAAAAGTTTCATGACACCTTTTAATCATGTAATTATCACTATGCATTTCAAGATTTTGAATTGTACAAGATACTGATATCACTACACAATGACTTGATTTCGTATCATTCAGTCAGATTGCATGCACATATATATACAAACATTTCTTACCACAAGCTCATTGTAGGAAAATAATGTATGATTTTTTTTATATCGAGTAAATGCTTTTGCCTCATGAGATATTTATCTGCTTGTCACATTAAACATTGTATTTTTTCTCTGATAAATGTAATTTAGTAAATCATATTATTGTTTGGATTTTGAATCACTTATAAGAAAATTACTATTATTTCGAAATCAAAATTGTGTATTCCTACCTTTCCCCTCTTTTTTCTCCAAATCATCCGTCTCTTTACCTGCAGCCTGTGGTAGACCTTTCTCTTTCCTCTCTCTGCTCAGCTCCTCTTGTATCTGATTCTTTTCTACTACAGCTGGCACTGACTGATCGTCCAATTCTTTAACTACCTTTGTGGCTTGGGCTAACTGATCTTTAAGATGTGCATTTTCCTTTTGGGCTTTTTCGAAATCATCTTTTATTGTCTCACTTTCTATAGCTCTTTTTTCTGCATCTAATAGCTTTGCCTTCATCTCAGTCACTAAATCCTTGCTCTCAGCTAGGTTTGTTTCAGCATCTGATAGTTGTGCTTGCATTTTAGTCACTAAATCACTGCTTTCAGCCAGTTTTGTTTCCAAATCGTGTATTTCCTTTTTAAGAGATATAATTTCCATGGCTTTGTCTGTTGCAATTTTCTCAGCCTTATCTAACTCTTCAAGTCTGTCCTGATTCTGTTTATCTAAGAGCGACTTTCCTTCTTTCACTTGATCTAGCCGAGCTTTAAAAACATCAGCTTCTTGCTTAGCCTTTTCCTTTTGCTTTTCTACCTCATTCCTTTCCTTCAAAGTGTTGTCTAAATCATCTTTCAGATGCTTCACTTCCTTAATAGCTTTATCTAACTCCTTCAGTGTTTTCTTATGCTGTTCTTCTAACGAATAATTTTCTTCTCTTACTTTGTGTAGTTGAGCTTTCAGATCCTGTGTTTGCCTATCCCTCTGTCTACCTGTCTCCTCTAAATCTAGAAAGCACAAATCACAATAGCTACCAACTTTTGGTTGACTGGTATCAAACAGCAATAAGCCTCTAACAAGTGAACTTCTGTGTGTAGTTGTTATTGCTGAAACTTTAGTGCCGTGTCTTTCAAATTGTGCTACTAGGGCTGTTAAAGAAGTAAAATATGTTATTTACTCGAAGATGATAATGTGAAAATGTAAATAAAAGCACACGTTATATCCACAGTTTTAATCCTGTTCTACTTCTAAGGCCAAAGTAATTAAATTCTTTGTTTTGCGTCCACTCTAAATGGGAAAAGGTTCGTGTCTAAGCGGCTGAAAAACACACACAAGAAAATTAACACAATGTTATTTGATTGCAGCAAATAACAAGTTGTAACAAAATTTTCGTTCAGAAAAGCTAAGCGGTCATGTCCTAAAAATTCCTATTCAAATACACTGTGTGTGTTGTTCATGGCAACCTTAAAAACCTAGGCGGGTGGGGACGCAAAACAAAGAATTTAATTACTTCTAATTTGTCTCTACTCTTCCACCTCTACCCATATTGAAAAATATTGACCACTGTAAATAGGCTTTATAATAAGGAAAGATGCGAATGTCCTAGTAATGGCACTCTTTTGTTGTGTGATTTGACTGAATGTTTCAGCCTGCATTATCATATCATTATAGATTTTCCAATCAAAGTTTGTGTTTGGCTTTAAAATGGCTCCTTGATCTTTCTTGATGATTGAAATCATGTTCAGCAAAAATTTAATCTTCAGTGCAAACAGAGTAAACTGAGAAAGATCCGACCATGTTGCAACTGATGAGCCAAACTGGACATTTGGTATATTTCAGAGACTCCACAAAAACAAGAAAAGATGTGAAATGTATCGTAATCCACGGTTTCTTGAAACCTAGCATGAAATAATTATCTTTCAGACAAACCATGATAAGAAGTAAAGACAAGACTACTTTAAAGAAATTAAACTTCGACTTCCTGTACTGCAGCCTTTGTTTCTCACGAAGTGGCCAACCAGGCCTCTACATCATATTGTGGACAATTTAAATGTTTTTGTACTGCCATTCCTTTGCTAGGTTGGAAATAAGAACAAGTGGAAACTTTAAATGATCACTTTACCTCCTGAAGTCAGTTCCCCATCTTCCGTGTCAGTAACCAGGAATGCCCTTATTCCTAACAATGACAGTATCTCCTGCTTGGATAAGAGAATACGCCTGATCCTTTCTGTTATTTCCACTGGTACTTGTATGACATCACAAGTGATATGTTTGATGTCTGCTGAGTTACCAATATTGAGAATTTGTAGCAAGCACAGTGCTGTCATTCGCTGACTCTGCAGTACTCGGTCGTGTTTGAAAAGTATCAGTCTCCTGGCTGCAAAAATACACAATGAAAAATCAACCACATTAATATAGACTCATATTAATATGAATAGAAACATCTGCAATGTATTGGTTCTGAGAAGGAATGGACAGAAATGAAAAAAACATTTGGTCGTCTGAATGATTCCGGCAGAAATGGTAGTGCGTGACACCCAAGTACCGACAGGATATTTTAATTAATGAGACTCATGGAATGTATACCCATATTAATATGAATGGAAACTACTGCAGTGTAGTGTGGTTCTGAGAGGGGATGGAGTGAAATGGAAAAAAAAAGAATTTATCCAAATGACTTCTATTAGAAGAAATCACGTGAATCTGAAAGCGCATTTGGTTGTGTGACATTTGCTGCATACTGTAGTTGTAAGCATTTGCTTGTTCTTCGAATGTAGAATTACCAATACCGGCAGAAATTGTAGCTATGTGTGGCATGCAAATACCGACGGAATGTTTTCAGTTTCTATGCTTACATTTTCCTGTCACTCCAAAATCAGTACAGTCGATCTTATGCTTCGTTAGGTGCATTAAGATAAATAGCTTTTTGAAATGGTACGCTCTCGAAGACTGCAATCGATAATTTAATCAACAGCAGTAGCATATTGGTGTCAATTACATTACCTAATGGAATCGTCTCCTCAGTGTCAGCGTTTGCTTTGTTGAAGGATTGTTGTTCTACCTGAAGAGAAGCAGATTTCAATATTAATATACCTCAACGTACACGTCAACTATCATTTTGTTTTTTCCTTGTACCGGTATAAATAGAACAAGAACTGCTCAATGAGATACTCTTTAGCATTTGGTCAGATATTGTGTAGGTAACGTATGTTGCCTGCATTACTATTACTAGTACTAATATATATCGTTTAAATGTAGTCCTCTATTTTATTGTTACCCTGTAATGACTATTTTACCAGGAGGCTTGACTGTGGTTGTTTTACAAATCTGTATCCATTGTGACCATCAACATTCCTCCAGGAGTCAGATACGCTTCCATCCCCTGTGGTACAAACAAAAAACTTGGAATCATGTAACTCTGTCATAATTTTTAACATGCTCGATAAATATATATAATACCGTCATGAAGGTTAGCAGAGTGTAGCTGAATTTCCCTGTTATCTCAATAAAACTTAGGCAAATGTGCAGAAACTCACGCTTAATGAAGAAAGCGTCAAGTTCACGAAACCTCTTCTCGTCATATGTGACTTGTAGTTTCAGGGGTAAGTTCACTTTTGCAGCTATCTCTCTCATCTCATCTGTTATCAACCATGGTTCGTATAAGTCAGCAAATCTCCCAGTCTGAACACTTGACTTGAATCTGTAAAGACCTAAAATACTGAGGAAGTTAAGCAACATTGCAAGAGATCCCTTTGTGACATTTGTCACCTGATTCACCCCAACATTTGCATCACAGCAGAGTCTCTTCAGCTTTGCACTCTCATCTTCTATCATCTGATCAGCTTTTCTCTTCAAGGACTGCAGACTTTCATTTACTTCCTGAATAGCCTGTGTCAGTGCATCAAGTGTAGGCTGATCATCTGGTCGTTGCCTTAGCACCATTTCCCGTTGTTCTTTTAGCTCTTTCAAGCGCTGTTTCCATGGTTGTGTGTTCAGTTCAATGGTGACAGCAAGGTCTAGTTGACACAAAGAAATCATTTCTTGAGTTACAGTAATAAGCTATATATACTCAGATTAATACTATTTCAATGAACTAACTGATACAACTGTCTTTTGTTCTGTGCGCTAAAGGGGTATTTTAAAGTGTATTCAATTTATTTTTTTATTTTAACAGAGCAACGGATTGAACGAAAGGGGAAACAAACAAACTCAGATCATTAACGTACTTAACTAAATTTACCCCTAGATGATAGGAACATACATACCGAGTTTCAAACCAATCAGATGAGCGATTTGAGAGAATATGTTTTTTGACCAAAAATGGGGAAAAATTGCCCAACAAATACAATTATGAAAATTTCACCACAGTTTTAACAAATCCGACAGAAGACACCTTAGGATAAAGCTTATCAAGCTCTAAAGCAATCCAACAAGAATTTTGGGAGAAAATGACAAAACATGCGCAAAAGTTCCCCTAAAAATATAAAAATTTCACCAGAATTGGAACAATTGGAACATATTTTGAACATTTTGAACATATCAAGTGTTAAGGCAACGGGACGAGCTCTTTCAGAGACGATTTTTTGACCCAAATGGGAATAATTGCCCCAAAATACGACTACCAGAATTGCACCAAAATTTACACAAATCTCACTAAAGTTACCATAAATAACCTGTATACCAAGTTTCAATGAAATCTGGCCTGTGGTTACAGGGTTTTAGCAATTTGCAGGATTTTCCCTTTTTAATTCATTTGCACATTTTTACACCATCGTGTTCATTTGAACAAATTCATATCACCTGTGGGTGCACCTGTACACTAAACACTGCGATGGTAGGTGCTGTCGTTTTTAAATTTTTGATGTGGACGGACATACATCCACAAGTGTATAGGTACATACGTACATACATACAGACGTACCTTACTACCTACCTCCCTACCTGTACCTCCCAACCTGCCTACCTCCCTCCCTACCTCCCACCCTCCCTACCCACCCACCCACACACGCATACATACATACATACATACATACATGCATGCATGCATGCATGCATGCATGCATGCATGCATGCATACATACATACATACATACATACATACATACATACATACATACATACATACATACATACATACATACATACATACATACATACATACATACATACATACATACATACATACATACATACATACATACATACATACATACATACATACATACATACATACATACATACATACATACATACATACATACATACATACATACATACATACATACATACATACATACATACATACATACATACATACATACATACATACATACATACATACATACATACATACATACATACATACATACATACATACATACATACATACATACATACATACATACATACATACATACATAATACCAACAGTTTTTCTGGAAAAGGGTTAATAGTCTCAGAGCTATAACAGCATTGCCATCAATAGTAGTGTGAATAATAACATGAAAATACCCTTGCTTATGATGTAGAAATAACCAGCCATTATCAATATAACTGTGTTGAGACATTGTTACAGCTACGATAATGTATTTGCAAAGAGGGTATACCGTGTTTACGTATCGACGTCGTTCATCATTAATTACTAAATATGAAAAGTTCCTCACTCACGAATTCTTTAACTACAGTTACCTTCACTCGGTTCCTTCTCATCTGTAAACAAAGCAGCAAATCGAGAATAGCTTTGGTCAACCTCTTTACACTCTAAGTATGCCTTCTTTAGTTCAGAAGCCCATTTCAGTGCGGTATCAGTGTCTTTTATTGCTGCCATCACTTTGTCATGACACTCTTGTTCACTTCTCACTAGGAAGAGGTCTTTGTACGCTTTTAAGTATTTGGTGATGAAGGCTCCTAACTGAGAGTCTCTATAAACGTACGTCGGTAATCCAGCCGCAATTGACTCTAAACCATAAAAGCCAAAGTCTGTACGGCGCGAACACATGATACAGAGATGGGATTGTTGAAAATGAGTTAACAGTTGACTGATGGTAGCTGTCGGTTTTAGTTTCGCAAATTCAAAGTTACATAGAGTTACCTTGTTGAGATCATTTTCTGTTGCCTCAACGGACTCTGTTGGACCGTCCAGAATATTCCATTTAATGGAATGACCACACACTTCGTCCTGAGCTGCTGCAACCTTTCCAAGTTCGGATGCAATCTTGCTGTAATCACTAATAATATCAGCATGGCAGTCTAGCTCACCATATGATAGTATGACATGCTGTGGAATATTTTCCTGGGCCTCGATAGCTTGTTTCTGGAAACACTCTCCAACTTTTGGCAGAAGTTCAATGTGTGGAATTGTCCTCTCAGGAATTGCCCTATATGCATTCTCAAAGTACGCATGCATACTGGGACCTATGGACACCATGGCGTCTGCTTCCTTAGCAATTTTCAGCATGTCCCCTTCTAGTTTACTCTGTGCTTCACTTGTCATAGTGGCATGGTAATCAGGATGAATTGCGTTGATCTGGTACAGCTTGGCTTGAGGAAATAGAGTCCTGTGGATATTAGCAGCAGCTTTAGCCGTCATTGGAGCATAACCAATCACATATTGGATGTTCGGTAGGCCACTTAGTTCAGGATAATGACTTTCTGGGTAAGACAGCCAACGGATATTTATTGGATCATCCTCAGGATCAAGGTGTTCTGCTCTTCTAGCAGGAATCAAAGTGATGCCAGCCTTTTCTGCATCTTCCCGCTGAGCTTCACTTATGGTGACATCAAGTATAGTGGCATAGACCTTAAAGCCTTTGCCTTTATTTGTTGCGAAAATTTTCATGAGATTTCTGTGAAATTCTGCCAAGCCATATCTCCCAATGTCCCAGTTGTCAAATACAACCAGTACTCCTAGTACATTTGCCTTAAGAAGGTATAACACTGCATCTGGAAACAGATCATTACGGATATCTCTTGCAGCATCAGATGTCATAGAATCATGGCCTACCACGTATTTTACGTTCTCCAATTTTCCAAGTTCAGGATAATAGGTTTCGTGCTGTAGTAACCAATCCAAATTTGGCGGATGTCGTTGAGGGTCTAATGACTGCTTTCTACGTGCTGGAATCAGAGTAACACCAGCACTTCTCGCATTCTCCTTCTCATCATCACTGACCTCAACATCAATCACAGTACAGCATATATTTTGTGATGGAGAAGAGAAAGCATATTTTTTACAGAAATCAGTCACAATCCGCTTCGTTAACCCTGGGGTATTGTACTTTGAAGTGATCCAGGATGTAAATATGAATAAAAGTGTTACAACTCTCTCAATCATTTTCTGTGTTAATCCTTTGCCCGTGGGGTCCGCATCCTCCTGAAAATGTACAAAATGAAGCTCTACAAATTGTGCACTGAGGACCATGACCGGGGTCATAATTCATCACCTTACCACACTTGCCAAATGTTATCTCTCTCTCTCTCTCTCTCTCTCTCTCTCTCTCTCTCTCTCTCTCTCTCTCTCTCTCTCTCTCTCTCTCTCTCTCTCTCTCTCTCTCTCTCTCTCTCTCGTAACTTTTCCAAAACGAATCAAATTATGAAAATTGATATTTAATACATGTGTCAACACTATCGTTAATACTGTTAAGTAGACTGTACCTGTACCCCTGTACCATTTGGTCCTTTAATATTATCCTATATTATTTCATTTGCCCAAAATTATTAAAATCTAATTTCGACAACTGCCTTACTGAGAAGTTAATAAAAAAACAGCCAGTACTGCCTACGGTAATGACAGTAAATACAATAGGTAGTTGGTTTGTAAATAGAGGAGACAGATAATTGTAAATAAAATAGATATTTTGGTTTGTAAATAAAGTAAATTGTTATAGTTTGTTCCCTGCATTATACAGTTGTAGAGCTGTTGAACCTTTCCGAAAGTTCAGGGGTCGTGACACCGTTAAATAACCCAATATACGATGCAGGTCTCCAATGCAGATAAAGCAATTGGCATGAAGCGAAAGTCCAATTGAGTACACTGGTAAGTTGGGTGTATTTTTCTCCAAACCTTACTGTTTTAACAAGTCCTCTTCTTGCCTCGCTTTGGTACAAATAGAACCTATCGATCTCGAAACAAGCAAATATCAAAGTGTGACAGTAACAAATCCCGCGGTTGTACTTATTCAACTACTGGCAATGTTCTTGCTCGACTTTTGGTGGAGTAAAAGTCACTGATTGATATTCAGAATGATAAAATTTTGTCTATTTTATATTGGACATAGTGCCTCGTCAAAATATATCAAATGATAATAGACAAGAGTGTACTAAGCTAATATTGCCCACAAGACAAAATGTATTAGTACTATTATATATGTTTGAAAATATACTTTACTTGAAGTGGGAAGTAAAAAGTGAATGGGTGTACAAGAACGTTCATTTTCGGATTTCACCAAAAACGTAGAGTCACTATACATGAGAGTCTAGAGAATACAATGAACACTTTTCCATGCAGAGCTAGCAATATCTCTGCATTAGATGTTAGTGTTATATATATATATATATATATATATATATATATATATATATATATATATATATATATATATATATATATATTGTACATGTGGATACTCTTTGATATATATATATATATATATATATATATATATATATATATATATATATATATATATATATATATATATATATATATATATATATATATATATATATATATATATATATGTATTATTGCCTGAATACATTGGTTTATGTGCCCGAGTGCAGGTGACAATTTGCCCGAGGCTAGGGGGGAAAATTGTCTCCTGCTTCGAGGGCACATAAATCCATGTATTCAGGCAATAATATTTTTATTACATGCCTCTTCTCAGTTAATGCTATATGACATTTAGTTACATGCAGGGCATTTTCAAACAATTTTACCATTATCGACCAGCATCAAACAGATTTTAACGATAGTCAAAATAGCAGTTCGTGCAGGGATATTTTACATCTAGCGTTAAGAGTCTGCTTTAACGTCGAAAACGTCGAAAGGTATCACCGGACCGGCCGACCATGGAAACCGGTCAGTACATCGTTCACCGGCCCGCTAACATCCCGGATGTTCCTATTCAAATCAATGCACTGAATTGCACTCACATCGAGGCATGATATATATATATATATATATATATATATATATATATATATATATATATATATATATATATATATATATATATATATATATATATATATATATATATATATATATATATTTGTGTGGGGGTGTGTGGGTGGACGGGTCTGTTGGTGCGTATGTTTAATTAGAATAGGGTGTTACACGTGCATATGTGTAACAGAAATCCCTCCAAATGCCTTCCAACATACCCTTGATAGTTTCCCACCCCACATCAATTCTCCCGCTCATCCCACACGAGGTGTTCGTGAATGCAGCCTAACAAGATATACCATGCTGCATCGAATTTTGTACGTGTGGATACTCTTCCCGTGTGTAACCTTTACCGTGTTTGTCCTAGACAATAACTGTGTAATATGATTTTGACCCATGATTTTGATGACAGATAGGCAATTAATCAACTTCATAAATTTTATTCTCCTTTCCTTAATGTGAACCATTCGACCTGCATAAAAATATTTGTGAGGTCAGAAATGATATCTGGAGGGTTGTTAAGCATATGTCTATTGTCCACATCACGATATTTGCATTTGTACAGATAATATAGGGTCATGTATACTACTCGGTACTCGGTAGTCAGTTGTAAGCAAGTTGTAAAATTGCTGGAATCGACTGGACATACCCAGTAGTGTTGATTTCGTTTCAATGAAAAGGGTTCTGATGTTTTGCCACCTACCATCTACTCGTTTGAGAGACATTGTTCCTACTCTGTACAGCTAAATTAATATGAAAATCCGTGTTCCGTGAACACAGAAAATGAATTTTTCCTGGTGTTAACTTTGAAAAAAATATATTGAATTTGTCTGAAAAGAACAACTTGACTAAATGTCCCATGTAAATCTAATAAATTGTTTGTAAATAGAACAGCAAGCATTCATGTGGACTTCCTCGTAAATTTGATGTAGTTTTCATAAGACATGAAATAAAACACTCATTTAAGGAGCCCTTACCATATATTATTAAGCTGTGATGATTTACAGAACAAGGTATGACAGCAAAATGTCTTTATTTTTATTTGTTTGGTTTTGTTTTGGAGATACTAACACAAATATGAGATTGAATGAGAACTGACATGTTACCCTGGTACAATTTTTATGTGCCAACAAAATGGCGTCCTATTATCATAAACACACCTAGAATCTTGACAGGCCCTACAATTACGAAAAAGGAAATACTCTACCTTCTCCTCGGGTCTTTCAGACTCCATTATTAAACGTTGATTAGGCAAAGTCATGTTATAGCAGTGTCCAGCTTGAAGGTGGAATATAATCTGAATTCTTAACTGAAGATTAGAGTGTCAACAGTCCAGCACCAGACACAGCAGTGAAAATGTCGGGTATTTGTAGCTTATCTAAGTGGTACAACAAAAGTTTAAAGTTCAAATCAGTTGTAAGGTCATCTAGTCTGTTCCATCATGTCGGAGTTGTATATCGTAGGCCCAAAAACTATAAATTAATAATGGTTACCAATAGTTTGACAGCATTAACAGGGTAACTTACGATTTAGTCGTAATGATTGCATGGAATGAATTTTGGACCATGATTTTATACGACGTAATGATTGCCTTCCAATGTGTTGGTATCAGAAACGGTCGACTGTTTTATTTATTTAATGTTCGCTATCGTACCATAATGTCAGACACACTATGATTTATAGTGTTTTACTGTAACCCTACAGTTCACACCGCTGATATAGACTCTTTCGATCCATGACATTCCATTCAGGTGTCGTCTGTTCAAAGTGTACATGTTATCATCTTGTCAAACGGTGCAATCTTTGAATATGTTATGTATAGCAATTAAAGTATTGACGTAAAATGACACCTTTTCTCCCTCTTTTATGGAGCCATTGAACACCCCGCTGATACAGATTTAAAGTTTTATTGAAAGGAGATGTTGTGTATGCATTGTTTGCACTACCCGCGAAAACAATATGAGGTCAGCTTTGCATGTATAGTAAATTCACAAGAAATGAGTACCGTTGACATTGTGTAGAACTGCGTCTACGTTAAACCAAACAAACGTAAATCACGTTTAAACTTTCAGTCGTTCCACTTCAACCAAGGTATCTTCAGTACCCTGTCAGTCAAATACTGTGTAGGCATGCACTGATGTCATAGTCTATGTACACACGCTGTTTGCATTTCGCATTCAACTTTATGTGTTTTCAGAGAGAGAGAGAGAGAGAGAGAGAGAGAGAGAGAGAGAGAGAGAGATTAATTAAATAGTCGAGTAAAATACCATATCTTTCAAATATCATTTTTACTATTTATTATAAAACTCCATCGACAAGTACCTAAAATCATCGACAAGTCCCAAAGTCAGATAAGTTCGTGGGTGGATCCATATCAACAAACACATCCGTAGACGGCTAAAGTTCACAGCTTTTCCTTCGTAACATCTCATGACAACCAGTGGTCGAAAATCAAGCCATTTGATATTCCATGCTTCAGGGTGTGGATATCAGATACGGTTAACAATTATATTTGTCGAATGCTTGTCAGCGTACCCTAACATCGGCCACAAGCCAATTTATATTAACATTTACAGCGACCTTAGGGCAGAACCATTTGTTTAGGGTGGCAGTGAAGGAAATGAGTATGCCAACATTTTTCCCCGTCGCAGCATTTTTTTGTAAGTCATGTGTCAAATAATTTGAACCTATAAATAACTTTGTGTCCTGTATAAGAAGCAATCGACTTCAAGCAGTTTTTAATTTATGCTTTTTGTATTATGTATAAGTGACAACTTGTAAAACCCATTCTGTTCTAATTGGTCTGGGGAATGCTGTACTACTGATCTCTCAAGTTCATTTCCTTCAAGCCGTCATAATAGTAACAGAAGTAGGAAGGAAATATATTTCATGTGTAATGATTAATTCCAGTATGTTACAGCATGTAGTACAAACTACTAGCATAACGTTCCCAGTAGATTTTCGGTGATTGAAGTCTAGAAGTAGCTACATGATGGTGCAGTAGTCTAAAAGAAGTGAAGTTATGGTGCAGTTGTAAAACTCATTACTTGTGTAGATGTTTATATGATGTAATTAAACTCACCCCCTTTCTTAGGAAAGAAATGTCAGAAACAGAAGTTGTATTCATTGAATTGTTGTGTTTTCATTTAAGGGAAAGACTGTTTGTTTCTTCAATATATTAAAACTGAAATATATTTAGAGACCAACATTTTGTTTACAAAATGAGTCAATTTAACCCTATCATGTGTTTTTAAGTGTTCACTGTTTGCAGGTCAATTCGTTGCAAATAAAATAATAAATATGTTTTCCAGGGTCTAATAGAAGTGAAGTGATGGTACAGTTGTTAAACTCAGTACTTTGCTCTTAACAAGTCATTCTGATGGATTAAGTAGGGTAGGTTCGGTTGACGGTTTTGTTTATCTATCGAATATTTAGTAACCCGCCACAGCAAACGCATTAGTATAAACAGATTTATTACAAATTTGACCCAATAGTGTATAACGCTAAAGTTGTCCTTTCTGATACTCTTGTCATGGTGGTCCAATATTCAACTATAAGAGGTGTCGGATTTTCTGAACATTCTAGCTATTCGGAAAATATTTTATGTTTAGTATTGCCTGGTCGATTTTAACTGTTTCAGTGTCTTTATGGAGTACCCTCCCAATCGAGCGTAAGAGTTGTTGTTGAGAAGAATCGGTGACATCTCTAATCTTATCAAGGCAAATAGTTCTGTTCAAGCTTGTCTGTCTCACCGTTCACAAAGGAGTGCTTGTTTAGAACTATTTTAAAGGTCCAGAGGCTTTGACAGGCATTTATGATCAGATTTCGGAATGTCAAATAATCTGCATTCACTGTTTAAAAGTCTGAGATGTGTGTCAATGGGTACCAAATGTCATTGTAGCCAAGGACTAAATTTTAGCAAAGTTGTGTTATGCGAAAATACACCCTATAGCAATAGGTGGTTGCGAACTCTACACTTTGACATTTCAACCTTAGCGATATGTGTACTTTATTCAGTTGAAGGTAGATTTGTAGACTATTTGTATTGCCCGGATAAATAGAGACATGGGGTAATTTATGTTAGGTGGACCATTCTGTACGATAACAGGTTGACCTTTACCTGACCCAACACTCAGTCCCATGTATCAAATATCTACGTCGTCAAAGAAGAATCAGTGACCGGTGATGAATCCAGTTTTCATTAAAAGATTACACTTCGATTCTATGACACAGTGATTTAGATTGCCATTCTCGGAGACACTATAGGACCGTATGTCATGATCAGCCTTTGAAAAGTTAAATCCATTGTTGTTGTTGTTGTTGTTATTCTTTCTTCGTCGTGTTTCCAGCAGGCTTGCCCTTTGTCTTCACACAGATAATGACACTACCGACACAGGTGCGTTACTAGAGGCCCTAAACCTCCAAGAATTTTACCATATTTCGAAGGAACGAAATGACCCATGGCAAGATGAATTGCAGGCATTGTATCACCTAGTGACTGGGGAAAACCTTAGAAAAAAGCAAAGTTGATATTAGGCATTTTTTATAGTCCCGGGAGACATTGGCAAATAATTTGATATTGACATGTACCTACACCTCTGGTTAACATCTCCGGTAGCAATATATATCTCGAGACCAACCCGTAGACTGACTTTATATCTTAAGACAGCGTAACTGAGAAACGTTTCCTATTACATTGTTATAATGTAATGATAACATTATATAGCTATGTCTAATCATTTTCAGCAGCTCTTCTTTGGCATTAAAACATTTTCTCGATTGTCCAGGGGAGAGTAAGACTCTGAATGGACCATATTCAGCGTGAATGCCTGAAGATTTGGATGTTTTAGGGAATTAAATTTTCAAATTTATTTCTGCGGGTGGAATTTCCATCGGAATAAGGAAAAATTAAAATTTTTAGAAGATAATTGTAAGACTCGGGGAATTAATATATCATTTCTGTTGTCATTGCCACCTTTCGAAGTGCTTTTTGAAGGAAAACATATGAAGGATGAAACAGATATTGACCATTTTCTTCAGAAAAGAGTAAATGCCAGGTTGCAGGTCTAAAGTAAAAATTACTGTTTATAGAGTCGTATTTCTTTTGACTTGAATGGATCAAAATTATCGTAACAAATTGCATGAATTTCGTCGCGATTTGTGTTTTTACTTACGCGGATTACTTTCATTTAAAGAGTAAAGTGGCCCGTCACCGAGGAGATACTTTCATTCATAAATCCCATCAAGCTGAAATTTGCTACATCAAATGGTATCTCCACCAGCCAGACATACGGATTCTGTCACTTGAACCTGTCAATCATTGTCTCGCGCTGTACCGATGCCAAAGCAAGTCGGCCATCGGTGGACATAACTTTCATCGTGCTAGCGACGGATAGCTTTAGTATTCAGAGTTATGCAGAATATTTACAAAAAAGATTTATGAAGTAAATGCAACGACACGATCGAAACAGTAATTCTCATTCTCAGAGATTTCAAAATATCACGCAAGTTTACGACCGTGGCGAGCGCGAAAGATTATGCCCACAACGCTGCCGTCACCGGTCTCTGCCATGCCGGTGTCAACTCGTTAATTCCGATCTCGGTCGTCAATGTTTTCGTCTTAAGGACTTTGATGTTTGCAGTGACATATATCTCACCCGTAGATACATCCTAATTTTACTTGACGGAAACTCTGTTTTGAGTGTTGTCTACGTCAGTTTTCGAAGTACATCTGATTTCACGGCGCTGCAATGCATATACAGCTCAACAGTTGATGTCTTCGCTAGCGCTACAGCCTTACGCCGCGCTACAGGTTTGATTCCGAGCAAGAATTTACGGAATTTTTTGTATGATGAAGGAAATTTATCGTTGTTAGTCGAATGACTTTATGCTTGTGCCTGTATGTCGCTTTCCCGAAGATTATACTGTACTCATTTATTCAGTTGAACTTCCGTTGAGGTGAAGATTTCAGGTTTATCGCCAACCGGGATCGCCAGGTACGACGTCCACATTGAGCCGTACGAGGCGACTCGACTGGATCGGCAGTATCCCCATTCGATTCTCGGGAACAGCTATATTTTTAGCGACTCGAAATTTTGCTGGACATATGCCTTCTATGTTTCCATGTGTGGATTTATCGGGTCACCTTCTTTGAAAAAGTGTCTTGAGAGCACGGCATTGATCACGAAAAATCGGTCTATGTTCACGTCGCGACCCGCATGTATGAATGGTACCATGCAAGAAAAAAGTTCCGGTTGATGACGTACAACAGGGGTAATTCAGATTTCTTATCCGTCCTGTTCTACGTCACACAGGTGGGAATTCGGGCCAGTTCATGTGATAAATATAATATACAATACAACACCAGGAGAAATCTGGTAATGCAATTAATTTAATATTAATAAGACAAAACATTGATATGTAATAGCATCATCCTCTATAACAGGTTCAAAGACCATACCTGATAAAAAAAAAGTCTGAATGAATATACCCGACGTCTTATCACAGGAACGAGAGTACAATTACCATAAATGTCTATGGAGATATGAAGAACGTGCATAGTGTCATGATTTGTCGGGTCTAATGCTAAGAGTAATAAACTTTTCCAGTGTGATTTGATTCAAACTTTGTACGTTAGAGTGCGTATAGAACTTTGATACGAGTGTATTCGAGCATAGCACTTTACACGTGAATCGTTCATCAGGTTTATGAACGTACCACCGTGATATCACTGTGATATCACACTATGTAATAGTAAATAAGGTGTGAAAATTACAAGGAACACTTGTATTCTCACATAACTTCTTATGTTACGTAGACCTTAACGAATTGTCTGCGACACAATAATCGGAAACGAAATTTTTCACTTGGAGAGGTGTATACAAGGCCTGGCGTCAACGTTGTGTTGTAATCCAATATTTTGCATGAAATAAATATATACATTGTTCCTTACAAACGCGTGGTGGGTGACCCTGGAAGCTGTAGAGATTATCACGAAGATAGATACCCTTCCAAGCTATCAAGAATAAGCAGCATGTATTTATAGCAATAATTGATGCGTCGTTGTTTTTCAATTGTTTTCTATGAGCATGTTCACCACACCTCATCATAGCATTTCCATTAATTTTCTATGTGTATTTGTTTCTACCTGTGAATTCACGATCCCTATCGTTGGTCAGATATCACTATACCAACGTATTTAGGGTAAACTTTTAGGTGTGCGCATTAAGTACAGGGATAAAGACATTTTTTGTTTTTATTCAAGCTTGCATAACAATAACTCGATTACAATTACACACAGTATCAACTGCATACAGCATACAATAAGCCTATGATGAGCTGCAGTGAAATGTTATGTATCAATATAGTTCTCACTTGATTCAATATCTATGGTCTTTTAACTTTTAATTGGCTTAATTCCTTTGAAAAAACATTAGCCAGAGATCCATTTCGACCAACTGGAAAGATTGCATTTCGGTAATCAATTAATCTGAACTGGGGATTAATTAGCAAGGATGATTCCAGTCTATTTACGGGTGATAAGCTGCCCGAGGCGTAAAACAGACATCAAGTCTGTACAATGTTCAATGAACTACCTTTCAAATACAAATTTTCATAAGAATCTTTTCGTGACAAGATATGATGAATATAAAAACAGTCATTGGCTACTGTTCTCTGGGGTTTGTTTGTTGGTTATTGCAAAAGATGGTGCATTTGCATGAATATCCGTTAGATACGATGAACTTCTGGTATGTAATAATTGGTTTTCTCAATATTTTATGATGAGCTAAGAGTGTTCGAGCTCTCTATTTGTGACAAGGAGGATATTCTAGGGGGCAAAATGGAGGCAGGGTAAGAAAAGGCAGGTAATTTTATGATCCCAGGAATGATAACTTTTATTCTTTCTGTCAACCGACACCTTGAAAGACATGAAACTGGATGGGCAGGGAGAATGGTTGGCTGAACAGGTGGGCTACTAAGTACGGAAGAACATGGTGTGTTAGAATTGAGTTCTACGATAATATGTACATGTAAGTAACCCTTGGTCAAATTTCTCGACACCGAGCAATTAGTAGCTCATGTATCTTGAAGTGGGGTCGGATACTGGCAAGTAATGGCAACCACGTTTTCGAGAATACTTTGAGATGGATGAAAAGTGAAACTGGGTCTCTAGTAATACCAAACTGACAAAATTTGTTCGTGAGGAGTAAAGTTACTATCATTAAATTATGATGAATTTTAACGTGATTGAACTCACATTTAGAGTCAGGCTAAATATTTTATATTTGTCGTCATAACAACGGTGTTGTATTAGATTCGTGCGCTTGCTCATCTTCAAGTATTTTCTGCTCTGACCTACATCTATAGTCATCTTGAAACTTTAAACCTTGCTCTTTGATCTCGAACCATCACGTCAGTTGTTTAATTTCTGAAAGTGCAAATCTGATCCGGAGGTTTGTTTGGAAGACGTCTCCTGTAAAATATTTCTTTGATTCCTCATTCCAGATTGTCAAATATTTGAGGGGAAAATATCTGTGCAACCTTGATTGAAATAAATTATATGTGAATTTTTTGTGAAAAGTGTTGTAGGCCATTATTGCTTTTCAAGCGTGTCATCTGAAGTTTTTCATGATTTTGCATTATAAGTTATTTCCTGACTAGAGAGGGCTTCATTCCATACAGAAGTACGAATCTTTTAGCTTGCCAGCGATTGTGTGTTACAAAATTATCGGAGCTGTAAAAAGGTACACAGGCCATGACCCTAGTAAGTTATCTGAAGTCAAAGATCTGGTACGTCAATATTTGAACAATTGTCTGGGTATCTGCTGTAAATAAAGTTGATCGCTCCTCAGCAGGTTTGGTGCAGCAACATATTATCTAGTACGTCATGTCGCGTAGTCCGCAAAACATTTTCCGCCTTGTATGTCCTCGCTTTTTGTCCACATGTAAATGACTAACAAGTATCTATACAAGGAGATACTATCTGACTTTTGTGTAGCAGACGTTCTACCGTAACATGTTAACAGATAGAGAACATTTGTCTCTTCAGAGCAGTCATATATTTAGTTTTGGTTCACGGACATTGTTTATCCATGTGTACGTAGACACTGAAGCTATACTTCAAAGTTTTCAGAACTTGGCCGTTTACAGATTGCTGTGAAATTAGTGGCATAAATCTACAATATTGAAGTGGAAGCTTGTGCTTCTCCTTTTTAGTCCCCGCGGACGAAGTCCGGCGGGGACTTATAGATTGGGTCCCGTCCGTGTGTCCGTCCGTCCGTCCGTCCGTCCGTCATCAACAGTTTCTCAGACACTGCTTAACTGATTTTGTTCAAACTTGGCACAAAGGCATAGCACTATGACCTACAGATGCACGTCGATTTATTTTGTGATACGATCCAATATAAGCGCGAGGCGGCCATTTTATTGCGATTTTTCATGTCTTTGGACCATAACTCAGACATCCTTGAGCACATTCTGCTCAAACTGGGCACAAAGGCATAACATTATGGCTTTCATATCCATGTCAAATTAATTTGCGATATGTTTCAATATGGGCGCGTGGCGGCCATTTTGTTGCGATTTTTCATGTCTTTAGACCATAACTCAGACATCCTTGAGCACATTCTGCTCAAACTTGGCACAAAGGCATAACACTATGGCTTTCATATCCACGTCAAATTATTTTGCGATATGTTTCAATATGGGCGCGTGGCGGCCATTTTGTTGCGATTTTTCATGTCTTTGGACCATAACTCAGACATCCTTGAACAGATTCTGTTCAAACTTGCCACAAAGGTATAACACTATGGCCTACATATGCATGTCAAATTATTTCGTGATACAATCCAATATGGCCACGAGGCGGCCATTTTGTGTGCGATTTTTCGTGTCTTTGAACCATAACTCAAAGATCCTTGAACCGATTCTGTTCAAACTTGACACAAAGGCATAACACTATGTCCTACATATGCATGTCGAATTATATTGCGATACGATCCAATATGGGCGTGAGGCGGCCATTTTGTTGCGATTTTTTATGTCTTTGAACCATAACTCAGACATCCTTGAACCGATTCTGTTCAAATTTGGCACAAAAGCAAAACATTATGCCCTTCATATGAACACCAATTTATTTCGTGATATGATCCAATATGGCCGACAGGCGGCCATTTTTTTGCGATTTTTTCAGGTCTTTGAACCATTACTCAAACATCCTTGAACCGATTGTGTTCAAATTTGGCACAAAGGCAAAGCACTATGGCATACATATGCATGTATCAATTAAGCTTGGGATAGGATCCAATATGGCTGCAGAACTGCCATTTTGTTGGAATTTTGCATGTCTTTGAATCATAATTCAAAGGTCATTACACCCATTTTGTCCAAACTTGGCACAAAGATCGCACATGTCAATTTACTTCGTGACATGTTCCAATATGGCTGCCAGATTGTCATTTTTTTCCAATATCGCTGTCAGATGGTCATTTTTGGATTTTTTCATGTCTTTGAGGCTTAATCATATGCAAATATTCTTTACTCAATGTTGTTGAGACTTGGTACAAAGATAAAGTGCTATGGCATACATATGCATGTCTACTAATTTTGTGCTATGATCCATATGGTCAATAAACAGCCATTTGATTTAAATTTTGGTGTGATTTTTTTTATGTCTTTGAAACATAAACATGGGTCACTGTCCTCGATGGACTGATTTTGTTCAAACGTGATACGAAGATAAAGTACTTTGGCTGCATTCTTTTGCACATTAAATTGTTTCATTATATGATCCGAAATGGCTGATTACAACAACATACCCGATCCCATACCACTTCGAAAATTCCACCAAACCATGTGTATAGTATGTGCCAATCACGACACTGGAGGCAGTAAGGGCATCGTTATGTGTGATGTAATCAAAAGTTCCTTGAGTGGTCATTACCGGCAGAGATGAGTCATTTATTGAACGTTCCTCAGATTACTTTATTATGCAAGTCACAGGCCTGATGCACCCGTTGCATCAATGTCATTCCACAGCTACCTAGACTACAGCTACCTAGACACCAAAGATTATAACAAAATGGACAAGCGGGGACTGTGTCATCAACGATGACTTGTTATTCCAGCACTTAGTTTTGGTACTCAAGGAATTCTTGTTGAATTTTAGACACATTTTTTGTCCGTGCATGAGGCATGATTGCAAGGCATGGCTGAATGTGCAGTCAAAGTAAGTCTAAGGTGTCCATATCAGCATCAGTACGATTTTTCACATTTTTATCATGATTGATTCTTACTTAACCTCTTCCATCGTGAAATGTAATAATTTGTCATGGTTCAATTACAGTGCTATACATTTTCTTGAAATCTTAGATTCATCAACTTTAACACAACATTATTTTACATCAGATATTTTTCTTCAGCATTTTCTAAATATTGCAAAACAAAATCATCGGTCCGACTTATCGTTATTTTGGTGGTTTTTTTTTCAATTCTATTCTGATGTTGTTTCGACTTTTTTCATCATGAACTTTTGCAATTTTCTTTCATACCATATTTTCATCGAACGCTCCATACTTTGCATTTATTTGGTAATACACTTGCTCTTCGAGTCTGTTTTCAGGGTCGAAACTTCCTGAAGTGTTCTTCAGTTGCCTTCAGGTTCGACCATGAAAATTTCCCCATGTATTTTCATATATTCAAATGATCGTATTTTCTCACCTGTCATTTGAGAATTATCGCTTATCAAATGTTTGTTTTGCTTACCTTATGCAATGCAGCTTTCAAACGTTGATTGACAATGTTAGCCCACAATGACAAAAGGAAATTCGAAAGAGACAAGAGTAATGATTTCATTTTGTGTGGTCTAACAATGCTTAAAGATTAAAGTGATTTCAGGGTCAGTTGATTGAATATAAGTAAGGTCAAGTTCTGTAGAATGCAATGTTAATTCACAGCAGTTTCCTGAGATATTTTGGAAAGAAAATGAGGTCAATTTGGATCCAAACTCACACAGTGAAGGAGTTGACGATGTGCTCATGTTTATAAGTATCATATTCTAGACGCATTTTTTCCAAAGAAAACATATAATATAAATCACTTTTTATCTAATAATCAATAAAAAGAAGATACACAAAAAAACCCAGGTCCTCAGCCCAATATGAGAAGGCAAAATGTTCCTCGGACTGGCAAGAGGCAGGGCAAACAAACATGCAATAACAATAAAGGACATGACCTAGAACACCATTCTGGGCAAAAAACCTCAAAAAACATCGAACAAGACAAACACACAAAGACAAAGAAAAACACATTCGCTAGAAATCGAAATTAAACAGAAAAGAAAGAACCTGCGCAAAACAAAGCAAATCTGTATAATACAGATGTACATGTGTTTGGGTTCGTAAATTTACAGTATACAGTTCTATTTACTAAATGCACTAAACGTGTTATGAATCAGCACTTTTGGAAGAAGACAAAATCGAAGCCTCACACCATGATGGTTCATCTTTGGCATGAAATAGGCAATAGCTTTAGATAAGGCATAGTTTACTGATATCACGTATCACGGTTTTATGATATTTACTAAATTTCAGTGCCTTAAGAAGTTGTAGAAGTCTGAGTTTATTGTCTGCCGTTATTTGGCCTCTCGACCCGACTTCAAAACAAATGAGTTCACTCGAATAACCTTGAGCTTGTAAAGAGTTAACAAGATGTGAATATTTCATGCATTTGTCACTGTGACCTCTCTCGATATTAAATTTAAATTCATTTTTTCCAAAGAAAACAAAAGTAATGGAACCTGTTCAGTTGGTGTCCCAGTGTGTTCCGAAATTTATACAAATTTCATATCAAATATGCAGCGCGTTTGTTTGTCAGTTTGTAAGAGTTGTTGATCTAGCGATACATAGATGGTAACTGCACAGTTTCAAATTTGTTGCATATGACGTCACAGGTACCTGTACCAACATAGTTGCCCGCTACGCCGATGTGCTGAGTCGCTAGAAAACAAAGAAGAAGCTTGGCCATTTAATAGTCTTCTATATCGTCATAGCAACCAATCTGAAGAAAACAAAAATTGATGTGAAAAGGGAGACAATTTAAGCAATCGACACCATACTTCACAGCGGCTCAAGGCCAGTCACCCAAGCTTGGTGATTGAACTGATGATAATATCTGAACTCCAACAGTCTCTCAGTTCACAACAAAACTGAATTACCAGCCATCACACAAAATAGAAATTTTCTGTAGTATTCTTAAACAGATATTCTGTACTCGAATATAGACTTTTCGAGGAAAAAAATTGGGTATGCAAGATTGTAATTTTCATATGGTCCTTGATCTTAGCCTGATTGATGATAAAAGTCAGAGAAACGTCTGCCATATGGTATGAGCAAATGGTA
The DNA here is from genome assembly GCF_041260155.1 of Ptychodera flava. Lineage (NCBI taxonomy): Eukaryota > Metazoa > Hemichordata > Enteropneusta > Ptychoderidae > Ptychodera > Ptychodera flava. The sequence goes on from NW_027248279.1 coordinate 5,726,734, forward strand.
TGGCATATTTTATCTTCGATCAAAGCGTGTTTTTTCCGCAAAAAACAAGAAATTTGTCGACTCCTTAAATTTTTGTTTTTTCAAAACATTTTACGCGAAGTATTTCGAAAGTCGTGAATATTTTGTTCATGGAACACATGTGAAATGTTTGGTCACTGTCCGATCGTTCACGGTGCATTCTTGGCATCAGATATTTACGTTTTTATAAGGATAAAAAAGTTCACTCCGCAGTACCTGGAAATATTGATCCTTTGCTAATAGATTTAGCATAACGATACTGGACTCTAATAACTGTGAATACAGCCATCACGCGTCTCTATCAAGTCATAAACACTTACCGTCCGCAACAAACCAGTCTTGGATCCTAGATCGGTGCTTGCCTATCCACGTGTCGGATGTGTCTTTACAAAAAAACATCCTTTGCTCGTCACTGACTCCCTCCACGTGGCTTTACGAAGTGTGTGGGAGAACTAGATATCGTAAATCGCCGTCAACAGATGACGACTTTATTCAAGATGAATTGTCAATAATTCTTATCAGGTGCAGCCAACGGAGCTATTCATCAAAAAAGCTATTCCGGAAGCAATTTTTGAGGGCAGGGGAAATTTTAATTTTGCTAGGGCAGGGGACATATTTTTAGGTGGCAGGGGAGCAAATTTTAGGTTTTTTTTGTCGGGCAGGGCAGATATTGGTTGATTGTCCTGGGGACAGGGCTTGGCGAAAAACGAGGAGAGGGGAAGCTACTTTTAAAACGGGGACAGGGGAATTTCAGCCATGGGAACGGGGACACAGTGCAAGTACTTATACCTTTTAAAGGTAACTTAGCCTATCGATTGACCCCACATCTCACTCTATGTACTGCGAGATGGAAACCAAATACAAGGCCACTGCAGTATGTGTTTGCATGGGAATGTTAATGTTCGGGGAAATTTTTTTCTCAGGGCAGGGGAAAATCGACATTTTTTTTCATCACAGGGTAGGGTAGCTTCATGTCTGCAGGGAAAATGGAATGACAAAATTTTGAGGGGAATTTTTTCCACAGCAGGATAAATCGGCAAGTTTTTTTTCGCCACGGGTCAGGGGAGCTTCAAACATTCACAGTGGGGAGGGGAAACAGGCAAAAATATGTGGGGAGCGGGTAAAAATGAAGTTTGAGTGCGGCAGGGTAAGTCGAAAAATTTTCAGTGGGAGGGCAAATTATGAACAGCTTATTAATTACCCTCTTGACTTAAAATTAGTCAGTTCACATTACTTGTCATGCACAATATATCTTATCATAGTAAGGACCCCTTTTAAAGTGTATTGTTCGTTGGCTGCACCTGTCTTATCGTAATGTTTATCTATTCATGTGCGCGCTGCTTATCTCCAAGCATCAACATGTATGTATGTATGTATGTATGTATGTATGTATGTATGTATGTATGTATGTATGTATGTATGTATGTATGTATGTATGTATGTATGTATGTATGTATGTATGTATGTATGTATGTATGTATGTATGTATGTATGTATGTATGTATGTATGTATGTATGTATGTATGTATGTATGTATGTATGTATGTATGTATGTATGTATGTATGTATGTATGTATGTATGTATGTATGTATGTATGTATGTATGTATGTATGTATGTATGTATGTATGTATGTATGTATGTATGTATATGTATGTATGTATGTATGTATGTATGTACGTGCGTGCGAACGTACGTACGTACGTACGTTAAAGCTTGTATGAGTGCATGCCCTCTTGAATGTATACCGCGTACCTTTTAGAATATGTTTAATATCCTGCGTTGCCAACCATATATGGACAAATCTTAAACTATTGGATACTTTTCTTTTGTTATTTGGACTGTTTACTCACCTGTTCGTGTAGTCACATGATATTGGTAATCATATAAAGGAGGAACTGATAAATTTCTTCGTGAAAAATATTTTTTAACATAAGCGGTATAAGGCAGACGTGGTATTTTGGTGGCAGCAAGCAGGCACTATGTGTTTGGATTCACAGTTGTATGATTAACCATCTTCTTCTCTCTTCCTTTTCTCTATTATCAGACACCAAATTAAAATGTCGGCTGATCTTTGAGTAAAAATTGACGTCATGGTTCGGATGACGTCACTCTGTGTCGTAATTTTATCACTGCTTTTGGGTGTCACAATGTTTACATGTAAGATACGAGGTGAGTTTCAGTGATTCAATGATGTTGTAGCATGAGTGCATGGCTTCTAAGCTCTTCTAAACCTACACCAACTCCAAGTCACGTGACTTTTCTCGGCAGCAGCTACTGATTGGCCCAGCAAGGTTCACAAATCCGAAGGCCATCGCGTTCAGTCAACGATGTACGCAACAGCCTACCACTAACGCGGCAGCCTTCTGAAGTTCATACTTTAACTTACTTCGTTTGTGATGTTTATATGGCAAAGGACTTAGAGCAAGTATATTCTAAACTACATGTATACGAGTAGTAAGACTCTAAGATTATGGCCCCTATATGGTTTCAAAAACAGTGTCAAACATATATACTTATTGAAGGTAAATACCAACGATGGCATGACAGTTAAATTATGATCCTCGGAATTTGCGAGATTTTACATTCAAGGTTTCGCAAAAATCTGTTTTCTTTGGAGTCATATAACATGAACGGACCAAATGTCAAAATAGCAGTTGTTCATAAGTGGCATGACCTCCATTCATTTTAACACAAAATGTAAATATTTCTTGCAGAGCTTTTAATAAACCCTGTAGCTAACACGCACCAAGCACCAATGGAGCTGTGTTCTGACATCGACATCCGATCGTTGAAGATTGGAACCATGGCAAGCAAAAACAATTCGGTTCATGTCATCATCTTTGCCAGTAAACGGACCGGTTCATCTTTTGTCGGGGAACTCTTCAATCAGAATAAAGAATTCTTCTACATGTTTGAACCGATAGAAGTTTACACACACGCTGTCATGGAGGGGAGATTGTCCAACTATCTCTTCGACAGCAAGTCCATCGACACCCTTCATTCTATCTTTACCTGTGACTTTCATGCACTTCCCGAGGAATGGCAACTCAATGTACAAACCAATTGTAATTTCGGTAAAGCGTTTTCTGTAACAGAGGTGTGCAAAGACAGACAGACAACCAACAAATTCCCTAAAAGAAAGCGCCAAATTAGAAAAACTCTGACAGAAGTCTGTAAAAGTCGTCGACACATTGCTGTTAAGATCATTCGAATCTACGATATCAATTTGTTGAGGTCTCTGTTGGTTGATTCCAAATTAAACGTAAAGATTGTTCACCTCGTTCGCGACCCAAGGGCGGTGTTCAATTCCAGGAACACATTAAACATGATTAATAAGGATTTCATCCGAAGAGGAAGTGAAGACGAAATTTTGCAGTACTGCAGAGACTTGGAGAAAAATGTGCTGGTTGTACAAAATTCCCAGGATGTATTTCGTAATAGGTACACAATACTCCGGTACGAGGATGTTGCAAAATACACTATTCAAGAAATGCAAAAGTTGTATAAATTTTTGGACTTGAACGAGGATGATGACATTGTCAGTGGTTTATCAGGTGACGTGTCTCTGGGAAAATCACCAAAATTTTCCACAAGGAAGAATTCGAAATATGTAGTTGATGATTGGAGGAAACAAATAACAATTGATGATACATTTACAGTCCAGAGAAAGTGTTCACACGCCATGCAATTACTAGGATATCTAAACGTGACAGATTATGATCAACTACGTGACCTTGATTTAGAACTAACCGTCAATTTCGATGAAATTCATTTGTAGATTGTATCACTTCATTGTCAATGTATGTAAACACCCGCGCCTCTCTCTCCTCTCTCTCTCTCTCTCTCTCTCTCTCTCTCTCTCTCTCTCTCTCTCTCTCTCTCTCTCTCTCAAAGTTGCTCGTACAACATAACATTAACATATTATGTTAGAAATCAAAATAGGACTACAAAAACTATTTCTTGCACTTTGTAAATCTTACAATAGTGATTCAGTAAAAAGCACATTTAGTTGTGAAGTTATTCGATGTTATTTTAATATGTTGTCGTTCGTCAGTAACACAACTTCATCGACATCTTGAGAGAGAAATACAAGTTCTTTCATGACTTTTCTGTTGTTTTTACATAAATATTAATATTTGAAACCCATTTATTTCTTGAGAGAATGTCAGCTACGATTGTTTGCGTGACGCACGTGATCTATTCTATTAATCGTCTTCATAATTGTAAATTCCAAAGCTGTCAAAAGCAAGAACAATGAACAGAGAAACTCAATATTTGAAAAAATCTTAGACAGTCTAAGCAGAGTACAGCTATTGATGATTTAATATCACAAATATAATATTCAAATTTGCGTCAGTCACGTATTCCATGGTACAAGCTCATGGTTAGGATTATAAAGGAAACAGGTAAAAACATTCACAAACAAAAAACACAAACTACACGATTACAAAAAAAAAGACATTGAAAATGAATGCACATAGAATCTTTAAAAAATTTCGGCAAGAATAGTATGCTTCACGCTATTTCCAATATACAAAGACAATGTGTAGTTTATGCCTGATGAATGAAAGATTTGCTAGTTTTTATATTAAAATATCAAAATCGAACATCATTGTTAACATTTTCAATGGTAGAACGTCCGATATAAAAGACAAGCTTATCAATGCCTGGACAAAAGGAGTCGTAGTTTCTGTGTGAATCTTTGATACAAACACTGTTGACTGATATATGCAAGGTAGGAAACAAGGTCTGTATATATATATATATATATATATATATATATATATATATATATATATATATATATATATATATATATATATATATATATATATATATATTTTCCTTTAAACTGGCCCAGGACATTTTGTCTAAAATGTGATACAGAAAACGTACAAAATATTGATTCTTGTTAAAATAGACGACTATCCTCAACGATAGTTCATTAAGAAAGTCTTTGATTTTGTCGAAATGCATCGAGTCTGATCATAAAATATACAAAGACTCGAAAAAGTTTCTTTGCCGAGAACATTCTGCGGCTAGTTGTTGTGGCCGTGAAATGAAAACCGCACATTGAGAATCTTGTGATAGCGCCCTCTTTTAAACGAAAGTAAACTCTACACGACTTACGCCTCACGAGGGCGATCTGACTAGGAAATACGCTGCACTGAATGTTGTTATTCAGTAATGGCCGTTGGCCAGGACGTATCGGCCTTCGTTTACTTTCCGTAAACGTTCTTATTGGAGTATACCATGATCATTCGATGGGAATATCTAATGCATATTATGCAGGAGTTATCACAGGATATACAGGTAATATTTTACAAGTACATTTCACTGACAAATAAACCGTACCGGTCGTTTGTCTCTGGTGTAATTGAGATCTGATGGTTTGTCAGGACAGTCCAATACACAATCTCATCAAAATATTCCATTGTTGTGAGGTGGTAAATTATATAATCGCCAGTTTGTGTTTTTAATGAAACTAGTGAATCCTAACAAAGTATAAAAAATTAGTTTTTAGTCCGAAAACCAGTATGGGAATTAAAACTGTTGAATTTTAAACATTGCATTTTCAAGAATCAATGATTGTTTTCATTCATTCATTATGATTCATCAAAAGTTACTCATATTTTGTTCACAAAAAATTCTCATCATGGATTCTGGTCACTGTAGACAAGTCCAGCGACTCATACACAATAAAATTTTAGCCCACACTTGATGTCTAAATTTTGTAATTCTACCAAAAATTGAGAAATTCTTATCATGACCAACTTTACTTGGCATTCCAGTGACGTCACCAATTCAAACTGCTCATTGCAATCAATGCATTTATGAAAATGTCAGAAATTTTTCACTCAAATTTTTAAACTTGGTTTTCAACCACCATAAACGTGTCCATCGAGTTGTAAAGAAGAAATTTTAGCCCACACTTGATGTCTAAAATTTCTGGATTTTGAGAAAAATGGAGAAAACCTACTGACCTACTTTACTTGAAGTCAACAAAACAATCGATGACGTCACCGATGCAGACCGCTCATTGCTTTCAATGCATTTTTAAAATTTCCTAAGTTTTTCACCAAAATTTCACAATTCTGATCCGGATGCACATGAAGTTCTGTGTCGAGTTGAGGACAAGAGCCATTTTGTCCAAACTTGGGGTTGTAGGATGTGAAAAATGTGTTAAAAATGGTGATATTTTGATGAGATTGTAATGCATATCTATGTTGATACAGAGTATACACTGATTTGGTGGTCGGACCACTACCACTCTGTGAGAGCAATTGTTGTTGTGATGTCATCATTGACTGCAATGAACTCTGGGTAAAACAATTCACCTTCAAATAATACACAATTGTCCATCAGATCTCAGTTTTACAATGCCATTACTCTGCCTTGTACAAATATAAATATTGCCGTGTGAATCGACATCCAAGCCTCGTGGAGACTGTAACCTATCATTGCGATATGAATTCAGAAAATTCAAATCAGAATCTAAAACATGAATGACATGTTTGTCTTCATCTGACACTAAGAGATGGTTGTTGCTAGTAGCCATTACAGAGTATGGATACTGAATTTATCACTGACTCTTGCAACAAGTTTTCCATCTTTGCTGTTGTATTTGATCAAACTTTTACCTTTGCTGTCAGTGACAAAAATAAATGCTGCCATTACAGTAATGCTCCTAACCTCAATGTCTGCACTTTGGGGAATAATTTGAATAACTTTTTTATTTTGGTCACAAATAATAATTTGGTTATTACTGATGTCAGTGATAAAGAAATGACCATCAGGGGATATGGCCACATCCCCTGGCATGAATTATTGTCAAACTGACCATCAAATCTGATAATTTCTATGACCACCTTATTCTTATTGAGTATTTGTATGCGATGGTTGTCTGTGTCACAGATCACAAGCTGATCTCCATGCCATGCCAGACCACGTGGATAATTAAACTGTCCTGGCTCTGTACCAGACCCCATACTGCCCAATATCTGCAATGTCCATTTGTGACCTGTAGAGTAAAGAAGAGGTCAAAGGTCAATGTTTAATCATAGGAGCTGCAGGTAAGTTTTCATTTCTTTGACCCAAGGAAATTATTGATGTGAACATTTTTTATTGACACGGAGATTTGTCTAACTCTGTGAAAGCTCCATGAGGAAAATATTCCTTTCTATTGTGTAAACAAATTTCTGAAATTCTTACAATTATTTACCAAGTGTCATGTCAATAATTTTCACAGGTGTTTCAATTTTGTTCAAAGTTGTTTTAATTTCAAATCTCACATGGCCTAAAGTTCAGACCATTTAAATTGCACAGTTCACCAAAATTTTAATTAGTAGCTTCTATCACACTGTGGTGTAAGTTACACTAGAGTGTGATGGAAGGACTTTATGACCTGATTTGTTGAGAACAGTCATATTTTTTACCAAAAATTATGAGCATTTTAACCGACAAAATGACAACACTGACTGATACTATTCCAAAGTTGATATTTATTTATTTATTTAGTTCTACGGTCGATATGATGACATTGTAGCCAAATATGACACCTCGGTCACTAAAATGATTAGCGACAGCATTCCCGGCTTTGATTAATTACAGTGATTCATATCCTGTATCACTTCATACAATATTTAGACAATTTTGGGACCAATCCTGACGGGTGTAGCATGCTAGAAGGGTACGCTTGACATGGTACCACCACTAACTATCAGTGGTTCAGGATGGTCCTACTTAAATTTGTAAATCACAAATGTCCCATGGACCTGGTAATATATTACCTTGCATGGAAATGATTATTGGACCAGTTTAATGTCATATTATGAATTAAATTTTCCAAGTTTTCCAGTTTCTAGGCTTTTTTTGTGTGTATTGTTCAAAAACAATTTTGGCCAGCTTCGTTTCTGTATCTAGCAGCTGTATTTAAGAATATTGATATTTGTGAATTTTTATAAACTTCAATATTTTAGATTATTTAATGTCATCTAGGCACCTAATGATTTCATATCTATTTACACTTGTGTGATACCAAAGGGTCAATGTAAGAATATTTTGGATGAATTTTATTGTCTATTTACAGTAATTATGTAGAACCATGCCCCTCAACAGTCTGTTAGAAATAATTCTGAAATATTTTTCATTTATTTGCAGTCATTTCAGTAGCGTGCAGAGCTACCATTCTGTATTCTGGATAAATGACTGAAACATAGGGACAGCTAGATTAGGTACTTGTCAAGATTTCTTTGCAACCTATGTGAATTTTTATTATCCGTGTTTGTTTGACATTTCACAGACCATCATTCTTCCCCTGCTGTTATCATACTGTCATATTGCGGAGCTGAAAACAGCAAAACCTGTGTAATAGAGGTACCGTTACATACGAGACTCAGTTAAAATTACAAACATTAAATCAGGAATGCAGGGTTTGGCATGGGCTATACCAGTATGTGTCAGCGCTGGGCGAAGGCATGCTACATTGTTGTCTCATTGAAGTTCAAGGTCAAGGCATAAACCAAGGCAGGTAGTGGAGGTAGATAAATTTATAGTAATATCTTAAATAATAAGGGAATGTATACAGCAAGGAAATTTTTGGAGTTGCTGACTGGTGCAAAAGAGAATGAACTCAGCCTCAGGTAGATATTTTGTAAAGTTTTGTTTGGGCTAGTTAGAATGAAACCATGATCGAGGATTTGGTTTCATGTGGCAAAAAATAAAAGTATAAGCGCTTACAAGTATTATGTGTGCACATATAAGCTTGTGCAAAATGTCCTGATTTTTACTAAAACTAAATTTTCATGGCCGGTAATTTTTAGCTGATAGCCAGTCGTCTTTTTCTGACTGCCAGCTATTTTCTACATGCTTGACCATGTTGATAAACGATACATTTCACATTGCAAATAGCATGAGTGCATTAATTGATATCAGAGATGGGTGCAGTCTATAGTTGATATCAATCTGGAAATGTTTCAAGTCGGAGAACTGGATTGTTGTCATGTTGGAAGATGATTTTTTGCTCACGTGTTCACACATGTGAACATATATCGTAGCGATGTCTGTCTGTCTGTGTGTCTGTCTGTCTGTCTGTCTGTCTATCTGTGTGCTCGATATCTCCAAAAAGGCTCATCAGATCAGAATCAAATCTGGTACATAGATTCAGTTTGCAAATGGCAAGAAGAACTGATTAGTTTTTGGCAGGTGTGGCTTGCTTAACTTTTTGCTCATTTGCATAATTAATGATTTTAGAAAAACAGATTTGTATTGACAACGACTGCAAACAATTTGATGAGATTTGCTACAAATGTTGATCACACCAAGATATATCAGCTGTGAAAGATATTAAGGGGTGACATAAAAGATAATGGATAATTTGCATATTTAATAAACTTCCCTAATTAGGGATATATATTATATCTGATTTGACTTGATCAAATCGACAAAACTTGGTATGTATATTGAAGATACTATGATTTAACATTATTGAAAGTCATTAAAGCATTTTTACTTTATCAAACTCTTAATTTGCATATTTAATGAACTTTTGAAGTTAGGGTATTTATTTGAATTGACTTGACCAAAAATGATGAAACTTGCTATGTACATTGAAGATGTGTGTCTCTCTGTCTGTCTATCTGTGTGTCTGTCCGTCTGTCTGTCTATCTGTGTGCTCAATATCTCCAAAAAGGCTCATCAGATCAGAATGATGGTATAACATTATTGAAAATCATTAAGCAGTTTTACTTAAGCAGTTTTAGTTCAGCCAATTCCTTATTAACATATTTAATGAACTTCACTAATTAGGGATATATATCTGAATTGACTTGACCGAAGTTGATGAATCTGGCTACCTATATTGCAGATACTATAAAACAACATTATTGAAAGTCATTAAACTTTTTTTACTTCAGCCAATTCCTAATTTGCATATTTAATCAGAACATTTCAGTCAATTCCTTATTTGCATATTTTAATGAACTTTCCTGATTGGGGATATATACTTGGCTTTAGAATTAATAAGTGGTGAATATTATTCATTATGTTTCAATCATAACACTTTCAATGAAGTTGCAAACATGTGGCGAAGGTTCAAATTTACACATAACTGCAATGTATAATGAAACACGTGAGCATTTTCAGTTCATATCTGGTTGTACCCTAAGAGTTCAGACCCACTTTAACACTGCTCCGAGGAACCCAAGTTTTGACCCTGATTTAACTTCAAAAAAAATTTATATTCAATCATTGCTGTAAGGTATAGCTTTTGAACCACTGAATCGTTGTCGGATGTGTATTATTTAGGTTTTTGAGAAGAATAGAATGATTGACAGAATCGAGTTCTCAAGAGAGATCAAAAAGCTGTTCAGGAATTTTCAATGAAGCATTACTACCGGTAGTATATAGAGATGGCCTTGCTATGGAGGGTGGGTGTAAAATTTAATATACTTTCAGGTTACATGTAAGTGGTATGCAAAGAGGTAAATTTAAAAAATTAATAATACAATTTAAAATTATAGAAATGATAATAGTAAGGCAATAGCGATGACATATTTTGCTTTCATTCTAAGCAGATTTGGAAAGAGGTCATTCAAAGTCAGCACATTTTTTTACTAAAATGGAATGATTACGCATGGCCACTGACAATATGTTGGCTGTTCTTTAATTGGCCTTTAACTTGTGCTTTGTGAGTGTGAAAACTATTGCAGACAGGTTGATTGTATACTTTTTGCACAGGTTGTCCATGTTTACTACTTTTGTTTGTTTTCCTTTTTGTCTGTGTATTAACTTAAATACAATCATAAATTTTCAACAAAGTATAAAAGTAAATTTTGGACTATGAATAGTAAAGATTGGTAGGATTTTTCAATTAAAATTTTAATTCCGACTGTTAGAAAAAAGGAAGTGCCAAAAATATCATACAGTAATTGCAACAGATTATATGTCTGAATGATTCGAGTAATAATGAACGTAAATCCACTAAATTATGGATGTACCGGTAGAAAGTAGCTCACAGCCAGCAAACGGATGTCAGCTGAAAATTTTTACTTTAGTGAAAAGAGCAGGACATTTTGTCTGAAATTAATATGTTCACACACTACATATAACTGTAAATACTTTTATTTTTGCCACCCATAACCAAAATTTTCTATATCCCTGGAAATACCCTCTGATAAATAGATTAATGGTACAAATGACAGCCATCTTGGTTGCTGTACTGAAGTCTCATTGCCATGTTTAACCAAGGAACAGTGTCTGGTCAGATATACCACAGAATGATTTCAAAATTACACCTTGCATGTGGTAAGAGGGGTTTACAGATGTTCTTGATGATTAGATATGTATCATAGACGATGATCAGCAACCTGAATTCCAAATCATTAATCATAAAATAATATTACTGTGTTTGTGACAGTCTATCGGAATTAAAACAATGGTTAAGTTTTCATGCAAAGGTTACTAAGGATTACATTGATTTGTAACATTTGTGAAATTTGTGCCTGGTCTTACCCTCATGGCAATTATTGATGTCTGTAATGCTGAAAGCATTTGTTTTACAGAGAAATAATCCCTGTTCACTCCATTTCCCTTTGACAGGTCTTAATTTGCCACACAAAACAACGGATTGGGACAAACCATTGTGACTACAGTGTGAAAGATTTCTTGGAAAGACAAGGGGCACTTCTCTGTTTCTATGGTGAGTAACCAAGGTGATATTTATCAAGTATCATTAAGAGTTGCAGACAACTCGGCTATGCAAGTGATGATATAAAGTTATTCACAAAATACCGGTACAAGAATAAACATCTTACTGAAATAACAGGAAGGTATTGTTTGAGGTGCATGCATAATGACCGTCAGACAGAAACATATGAAACATGTGTGGCCAAAGGTCAATTGAGTAGCATCCTTAGACAACCATACATGTTCGTTTCAAATATGCCAAAATTTAGTGTTTAATGGAACTCCACAAGGTACCTATTCAGATGAATTTTATGGTCTTTACACATCGTGTTTTTCTGAGTGTATATATCCTAGTGCTTAGACAAGCATATCTGGTTACAAGACATTCTAAAGAGGTCCAATACTGTATTTTCCTATTACTATTGGGGAAACAATTCAGTCATGCAATATTGTATTGTCCAGTTGTCTGAATACTGCCCTCAATCATTTTACTTTTATATCCACAGGAATGGAATGAAATAAGAGTTGCTTGTCATTGTCAGGAAATGTGTACACATACTGTAACTTGAAGTGAAAGACCAGGATTGCTGCTGTATTCTATGGTTAAGTAACCATACATTTTATTAAGTATTTATTTTATTTATTTATTTTTTAGTAGGAACAAATTTTTAATTTAACTAACATTTCCTTTTCAGCTTTAGTTGCTAACAATATGTTTTGATTGATAATAATGGCTTGTTTTCTTTCCTACATTTTTTTCAGCTAGCTCTTCTGTAACTTTTTATTTGCATTTCCAGTGCCCTGTGTAATTTGCTGCTCCTATTGTTTTTAGTGAGTCCCTGCTTTAAAAGGGTTGCAACAAATAAAAAAATAAATCAATTTACCATTTTGTTTTACTTGTTTCAGTTGAATCAAGTACAAGTATTGGATGACTCTATTCTTCTTTCACAGCAGTGATATAGTTTCATATTTGTTACTCTTTTGAAAAGGGAAAATAAAGTAATTTATTGAGCAAAAAGTTCCTTGGGAATGATGATGTGTAAGGGGCCGTGGATAATTAAAGAAGGTGTGTGGTAAATGCAACAGCTGTCAACAAGACTCAGACCGGTTGATGTTTTAAACTAGGAAACTTAAGCTTAGCACAACAGTTGAAGCCAATGGAAAATTAAAGCCCCACTAGCTGTAACTCTTGAAATTGGACCTCAAAATATATTTGTATTCTCTCCTGGTTTTCTCTGAATTCTAACCTCTGAAGGGATATGGGCTTTTACTCATTAGGAAACCATTCCTTTGTGAAACATTTGACAAGTAAATTCAAATTTTAACGGTCATTTTGATTTCCAGACATTTTCAAAACTTGGTACTACCCTGTATGCAATTACTGGAATTTTGTAGGATCTGGAGAGAATATGTTTTTCCATATTTAGAATATCATTCAACTGTCATTTTCCAGCTGCATGGAGTACAGTAGACCATTGATACGTGGTTCAATGTTTCTAACATTATCCGGGAGCAGGATTATGGTGAAATTTGCACACGGTAAGTCGAGATTCTCTGATAATGTGGCCGTGTGTGTGCCTTGAGTGTGGGATGTAGATACAGCTCTTTTTTACGTGGCCAGATGTTGGCCCATATTGTAGCCCTGGTTGGGGCATAGCGCGAGCCGCACGACAGAAGCCCATGCTGCATGGCCCAGCCCACCAAGGCTACTATTATTGCAGCTAAGAACAACACTGCTGTATAAAATCCTTTGATCAGAACCATGGATCATAACTTTCCTGATACATCCAAGTTTAATGTTTAAAAGCTGTATCTATTGGGGCCTCTCTCGGAGAAATCCAAACCGTATGCTAATGTTAGATTGTCTCCAAAGCCAAAATCAAGATCCTTAGCAATTTTTTTAGTTGTTTAAGTCCAACATACCTATCAATAATTCATCACATAAGTTACGAACATAATTGAATCAAAACAAAAGGTTAGTTTGCTGTTGCCATTGTTGGGCCTGTTGCGTATGTATGGGGACAACTTTGCAGTAGGGCTTGGTTGGTTATGGGGGGGGGGGCGATCTGTAGTATTCACAATTTCATGACTTGATAGACCATAGTATTTTTTGCAGAAAATTCAAGGGTTTTACATGTGTGTTGATAATTTCCTCCAATTTTCTTAAATTGCCCCCTTGGGACAGGAGTAGGGGCCCACAGAGGCCCCCTGTTTTGATATCCAAGATTGAACACTGTATAATGTACCGGTAGATCATTGAGATGCACTCAGGACTCAAAACTCCTAACTACAGAATGCACAGGGCAGCTAGTGCAGCTTGAGTATCACAGCATGGCTGATGTGCACAATATGCATATTGAAAGAACATCATATCTAAGGCGCTATCATTGCATGGGCAGCACATCATGTTCCACTGTGACAACCAGTCGGTGGTCGAAATCTGGACAAAATTACCCACACGCTACCCATACATCATGGAACTCATCATCGGAATTTTCTTCATCTCAGCAACCAATAACTTCCATGTCATGGTAACACACACAGCTGGTACCACTAACTCTAATGCCGACTCTTTATCTCAATTTTTTTATTGCAAATGGACAGATCTCACAAGCTTGTACCCGAAACCCCCCCCCCCCAGCTAGTTCCTATGAAGGATGTACTGAAGAGGATCTCCAGCATCACACTCAACCACATCTACAGACAGTAAATACCGTAGAAGAATGTGCACACTTCTTCATGACAAACAGTACAGCACCATCAACCCACCGCACATACATAGTGGGCCAGAATGTACCAACTGCAGTTACTACCAGTCACACAAAGAACTGTGACTTTATTCATCTCTCATCTAGCATCGCAGACATTAACATACAAAACTATCAAGTTGTATCTGAATGCTGTATTTTTATTATTATTTATTTCTTAAAAAGCGCACTCCACTACGTCTCAGTGCTCTTTACAAGACTTAAAAATGTACACAATTAAAAAGAAAAACTGAATGAATAAAAAGTAAAAACAGACAGATAAAATTAGCAAAACTGAATTAAACACTATAATAATCTTTAAAAAGATATGTTTTCAAATAACGTTTAAATGAATCAATTGAGCAGTCAATCTGATTATTAAAAGGAAGATCATTCCATAGAATCGGCGCCGCAATAGAAAAGGCGCGGAATCCATAGCTTTAGTTGTTGTATTAGTGTCGCGCCTCTGTAACAATAATTGCCTGACGAACGAAGGGTGCGACGAGGAATGTGGATGTCAATCAATGAACGGAGGTATTCTGGACAACTGCCGGAAATGATTTTAAATGTAATGAGAATGATCTTGAATTTTATTCTCTGCTCAACGGGCAACCAGTGGAGTTTAAACAAAACGGGTGTAATGCGTTCAAACTTTCTTGTACCAGTAATGAGCCGTGCTGCAGCATTCTGTATGGATTGTAATTTTTGAAGCTGGTAGTTACTGATTCCATATAAAAGACTATTACAATAATCTAGTCGTGATGTAACAAACGCATGTACTAGCTTCTCAGCGGTTGGAACATCAATCAAGGAACGAATTTTCCCAATTCTATACAGGGCAAAATAAGCCGATTTACAGATAGTGTTTACATGGCTCGTCATAAAACCGTCCGAATCAAGCATGACGCCGAGATTTTGGCTGTTTTGGATGGTATAATTTCAGACGTTCCAATTCTGAGACTGTCTAATACATTCACATCTTTCTTAAAACGTGACGAAAATGTATTACTTCCGTTTTGTCATCGTTCAGTATTAACATATTGGATTTCATCCATTGACGTATATCCTCCACACATCGCTCAAGATCTACAATAACATCATTTGGGGTATTGCAGACTGCATATACTCCATTATCATCTGCGTACAGCATGTAATCTAGCTCGTGGAACGAAATAATATCATCGAGAGGTGCAGTGTATAGGGTAAACAATATTGGTCCCAGTACGGAACCTTGGGGAACACCGAACTGTAAAACCACTTCTCGTGATGTAGTGTTGTCAATACAACACGTTGTAAACGATGTGATAAGTATGAATGAAACCATTTAAGGGCAGTACCCGTTACACCAAATCGCTGTGTAATCTATTTAACAAAATATCATGATCAAGAGTGTCAAATGCTGCTGACAGATCAAGCATTATCAAAATCACATCCTTTCGCGAGTCTAAAGCTAACATGATATCATTATGTACACGGAGCAATGCTGTTTCAGTGCTGTGACAAGAACGATAGGTGATTGACACTTTGCATATAACTGATGTTCAGACAGGTAGGATTTTAGTTGTTCAGCAATCACTCGCTCTAAACACTTGGATAAAAATGGCAGGTTTGAAACAGGCCTGTAGTTCTTAAGCACATTGTGGTCTAGGCCTGGTTTCTTAATTAAGGGTCGTATTATAGCTGACTTAAAGCATTGTGGAAAGACACCTGTTGACAATGATGTGTTAAATAAATGAGTAATGAAAGGTACAATCTCATGGATGCAATCTTTCAAAACATCGGTTGGTAAAATATCCAATATGCAAGATTTAGTAGGAGCATTCGTAATCAATGCAATCACTTTATCATTTGTAACTGGAATAAAAGACGATAGTGAATAATTCAATGATGACATGGTTGATTTCTCTATGACTGGCGTAAGGCCATCCCTCAGCTTTTCTACTTTACATTGAAAAAAGTTCATAAAGGTGTTGCTTAGTTCATTTGGAGAGACGTCGGTTGGTTTTGTCTTTGCATTGGCCTTTTTTGATCCTGTAAGTTCGCCGACGAGGAGAAAAGTCCTTTAATGTCTGCTTCACCGATACGCGTACGATGGTAATCAGCTTTCATTTTATCAGCGCGACGATTGTATTCTAATCGTTTTGCCAGGAAAATTTCGCGATGAACAGTCAGATTACTACTGCGCCATTTCCGCTCACATTGTCGAACTGTTCTTCTCATTGAAAGCAACTCTTCATTATACCACGGAGCCTTCGGTTTATCGATATATGACTTCGAAACATTCGGCGCCACGCTATCGAGAATCCCCATGACAGTGCGATTATAGAGATCACAGAGTTCGTCTACATCCCCGTAATGCGCAAAATTGGAGAAAGATGTGAGTACCATTGATTTTAGTTCTGCTTTATCAATGGTTTTGAAATTGCGGGTGGTGCGGGTTACCTTGATATTGGGTGGTCTGGTGACGTCCACGTTGAAATAGACGAGACTATGATAAATGCAAGTATATCGGTGGTATGGACATGACCAATCATCATGCGATCGGAAGAGCGTGTAATGAGCAGATCGAGCGTGTGTCCAAGTTTATGAGTCGGTTTGTTCACGTGCTGTTGAAGATCATTAGCATTTAGTAAATCTCTAAATTTAGCACCATCTTGAGAATTCGGGTCATTCAAATGGAAATTAAAATCACCCGCAATCATTAGATGCCCAGGTGATGGAATGACCGATTCCAATAGGGTGGCAAATTCCTCCAAGAAGTCTTTTGTAGTCGATACATTTTTCTTCGATTTCGGTGGTCGATAGATTGCGATGACTCGCAGAGTTTCACTGGCAGATCGGAAACAAATATCAAGTGATTCAAATGAATTGAAAGCGTGCGTTGTCTTACCGGCTACAGCCAAATTAGAACGCGATACAACTGCAACACCACCTCCTCTCCGATGTTTACGCGGTTGTTGATGAATTGAATAACCAGAAACAGCTGATAAGAAGTCTGAAATGACAGGATCATCCTTTTTCTTCATCCATGTTTCCGTTACAATAAAGATGTCGACTTTGTTATCAATCAGCATCGTAGCAATACTCCCGATCTTACCGTTCACTGACCGTGCATTCCATAGAGCTCCATTTAAATGCATTTTTTGTCCATTTCGTGTGATTCTCGGAATTTTCACCAAAGCATGTTTTGGTCTTTGAATCAGTCTGCAGTTGGGTCTGTACTTCGACACGATGGTTTGAATGAAGTAATTTTCACGATGACGTATGCCTGATTTTCTTCCACGAGGACGTATAGCGAATCGTATTTTCCTCGCTGCTTCAGTAGCTTTCATGATAGCTTCACTGTTATAGTTCCATCTCAGAGACAGTAGGGCACTGCGCGATCTTGCAATAAGGCGTGACATCGGAACAGCCATATTGGAACAAAGAAAGTCACTGGTGTTTGGCACTGGTGAAACGAAAAATCCTTGTAAAGAGACTCCAAATGCGCTGAAAGCACTCCAAACCACTAAAATCCAGAAGTAGTGTGCTTAAGGAAAGAGTTTCAAAGAAATTGTAGGGAAAATCAAGTCCTAAAAACTGAAAAAAACCAATGAAAATCTGTACTACGGATAAATGCTGAAGCAGGCTACAGAGACATTACTGATGAACAACAACTCTATTGGACACTCTGAGGCATCAAATGACAACTCGGAGTTCAAACCCGGATGTGACTGCCAATCACTATCTGACTATAATGCGGACCTTGATAAATACACTACGCCAGTCCCATCAATACAACCAGAACAATATTAAAATGCTTTGGTCAGCATTCACCCTTGCATTATTTGGATTCTTATGCATCGGTGAGTTCGCATCACCAACACAGACTTCATTGACGCTCATTGAACACTCTTAAAGGATGACATCACGTGCACTAATGTGCTGATCATTAACATAAGGCTGCAAAGACACATCCATACAGGCGAGGATATCATCACACTGACCAACACTTCTATCTGCACAGTAACACACTAACTATTCTATGGCCATGGCTCATCCTTTCAGCAGGGACAAACCAGCATTTATATTCAACGATGACACTTTCCTAACCAGGCAGACTCTTTCATTCGGCACTCACACAGGCTGGTACATCCCAAATGTAAAGCCGCTACTCTACACGCAGCTTCCGCTCTGGTACAGCAACCACTGCAGGTGATGCAAATCTACGTACCTGAATGGTTGATCAAGACACTCGGACCATGCCGCAGTGATCCCTACCAAGTGTACATCTCCACACCGCTAGATGTCATCAAGTCAGTTCTGCGAACCTCAGCACAACAATAAATTTTGAACTCATTACTAAAGCTTGATATTTCACTCACCTACATGGTTTAGTCCTTCTTACATATTATCAATGGCATGTCTAAATTAGGGACCTTTTGTTTCCGTCCAAACGTCACGTTTCACACAGTTGTTTATCCGCACCAAGCCAAAATTTCCATGAACTCATGATTACTATAGGCATGCATGTCGAACATTTCAGTTTTATGGACACACCCATAATAATGAACTTTCAGATCTCCTTGTTTTCAACTATGGAGCATACGAAGTAGTTGAAGCTTAATCATTTGCTCATAATGTTATTTCATTGAAATTGCATTTTCTTTATCAAGCTTATATGTTGTAGCCAGCTGACCCATTTATACACTTTGTTTTTACCTGAAATTGCATTTTGACTTGTTGCTTGGCAACTCGTCAAAATACGGACACATCACTTGAATACGATACGGTATCAACCAAATTACATGTAATAACCCCTAAATATTAATCTATTTACGTTGAATAATTTACCAACCAGTCAGATACAGTTGGCAGTAGTGGACCACTTGGCGGGAAGTAGTGGACCCTAATCGGATTCAAAATAGGGATAGGAGACCATATGCAAAACTAAAAAAGTTCTCTGGTGTAGTAGATGTTTTCAGAACATAAGACCAATGTTTGTAAACTTTAATGGAATATTGCTAATGAAAAGAAATGGTACGGCCGCAATATTGCCAATTTATCTTGTCTTATTTTGGAATATGTGATGTGTTTTATCAATAGATATCAGCGTTGGAAACTACCGCCAGTCCTCCCGTCCGAGACGGGTAACTTTTTAGTCGGACCACAGGGTGTTGTCTACATGTCCTTCCCCAGGGGTGGGTAGCTGTTTCGTTGTATCGCTAATAAAGATATATTCTACCAACCTCTGGTGTTTCGGTCTTAACTTAGCACTGCCCTGACAATCTTGCGTAAACGTTTTATCAACATGCTGCGTCTATTATCTGATGAATTTGAGTGCCTAATTAGCCAAAGTAATCAAGGGTAAATTACTAATCTGTGGACGCTCTCACCAGATTATCACCGGATTAAATTTGACAAAGTCAATAACGAACGCACCAGGAAGGTATTGCTGGTGCGTTCGTTATTGACTTTGTCAAATTTAATCCGGTGATAATCTGGTGAGAGCGTCCACAGATTAGTAATTTACCCTTTATTACTTTGGCAAATTAGGCACTCAAACTCATCAGATAATAGACTAAATTACCACCTTGCTTGCTTCGGCGAATTAGGCAATCAAACTGGTCAGATAATAGATGCAGCATGTTGATAAAACGTATACGCAAGATTGTCAAGGGCAGTGCTAAGTTAAGACCGAAACACCAAAGGTTGGTAGAATATATCTTTATTAGCGATACAACGAAACACCTACACACCCCTGGGGACGGACATTTAGACAACACCCTGTGGTCGGACGGGAGGAAAATTGTACTTCCACGTCCGTGTGTTGGGCTCTCGATAGTAGCCCATACGGCATACCCAGTAATCTCATCGATCAGCTGCTTCTAGATGTTGTGTAAAATAAACGAAATGTAGTATACCAATACATCCGACTTCGACGCGCTTATGCGACTGACTGAAACTGTGCAACTGTGTGACGCCGGAACGCAATGCAAGCGAGACATGTAAACACGGGTAAACAGGAAGTCGCTCACACTAAGCGAGATTTGCGCTATATTAGCCAGTGCACATGCGTCCTCCAGCACAAGTACAAGTACAACAACAGCACGGGATTGCGTTAAGTAAACACAATGTTGAGTAGATTCCTTGGCATAGAACCTCCCCAAAAGAAAAATAAAGACACCGGTGAAAGTAAGAAGGAAGCCAACAATGCGTACAATAGGATGAAACGGAAAAGGAAAGTTGTCGCGTCTTGGAAGACATAAAGATATAAGGGAATAATATAAAGGACAATGAGGGCAACTCCACACATCGGCTCTACCAAGATTGTTTAGTGTTACGATATGGTGAATAAAAGGATCATTGCATTTATTTTGTTGTGAATACATGGCGAGACACCGGTGAATCGATAGTGCTTTGACCCTAGTCATATGATTTTGGTCCCCGGTAAACCGGTTTGTTGATTGAGTGATTCGTCTTAACGGTGTTTCGGAACCAAAATTGTGGTTCCTTCATCAGTCGCTCTCTTGTTTTGTATCCCATCCGCTTGGTTGTGTAATGAAGTCATCTTCGTCCTCGAGGAGGAGAAGCCAGATTCGTTATTGAGAGAGTTAGCCACTATTGACTGACTCTATAGTGAGCGATCCGGTGTGTGGTGTCATATTATAATTAACATGACCCAGCATCGACCGGAGTTTCTGGACGCTTATAAGGATTTTTGTTTTAGGGCATATTTTGAGCATTGTTAGTGCTCGTTATGTTAACAGTAAATGTTGTACTAATGTTGTACTGGAAAGTGATGTTGGTAGTGACACTGATTTGATGTAATCTGTGTAGACTCATGTCAGCACTGATTTCATCAAGGAGACCATGCACAGATCCATGATGAAATGTCCAGTACTCGGTTATCAGCACAATGTATCAGAGTGTTATCAGCATTGTTATTGTAGAAATTTTGTATTCAAGTCCGGATTAGAATTCATTTCAAACAGTGGAATTCAGAACAGTTTGTTTGTAAGATCACAGTTAATACTCATGTTGAAAATAAAGTTGTTTACAGTTTGAAGTACATAATGGTTTTGTGTTTTTTGAATGAATGGATTTGTCAAAAATTCAGGACAGGCAACTTTCTGGCAGGACAGGCAAGTTCTGAAAGTTACCAATCCTGATGTCTGGCAAATATTTTGGCCAGTTTCCAACACTGTAGATATATATATCTTTCTAAATATTGACAAGTAAGTCATGCAGGAAATTTACTCCAGCACTAAGGACAGAGAGCTTTTAACTACAAGGGGTACATTGGTACCACACTCAATCATCTGAGCTGCCATTTGAGTTACTGAAACACTCATCAAGTTAGAGTACACTGCTACTCACCACCAACATGCTTCCATATACTCACCTCCATATCTACCTGCCAACTCCCGTTTCTCACCGATATACCGTTTGCTAGCAGAATGCTGTGGTTTAGTGATTGATGCATGTGGTCCTCTTGATGCAGATGCATCTACGATATGTAAAATTGTTTGAGAAATGAAATGAAGGGTTTTAGTCCCCACGGACACCGTCCGGGGGGACTTATAGGTTTGGTCGTGTCCGTGCGTGTGTGCGTCCGTGCGTGCGTGCGTGTGTGCGTCCGTGCGTGCGTCCGTCCGTTCACGCAGATATCTCAGAGATGCAAGGAGCGATTTCATTCAAACTTGGTACAAGAATTACTTCATATGTCATATAGATGCACGTCAATTTGTTTTGTGATACAATCCAATATGGCCGCCAGGCAGCCATTTTATTACGATTTTTTCATGTACAGAGCCATAACTCAGACACGTTTCAACCGATTTTATTCAAAGTTGGTACAAGGACATTGACCAATGTCATAGATATGCACGTCAATTTGTTTTGTGATACAATCCAATATGGCCGCCAGGCAGCCATTTTATTACGATTTTTTCATGTACAGAGCCATAACTCAGACATGTTTCAACCGATTTTATTCAAAGTTGGTACAAGGACATTGACCAATGTCATAGATATGCACGTCAATTTGTTTGTGATACGATCCAATATGGCCGCCAGGCGGCCATTTTGTAACGATTTTTTCATGTACAGAGCCATAAGTCAGGCATATCTCAACCGATTTTATTCAAAGTTGGTACAAGGACATTGAACAATGTCATAGATATGCACGTCAATTTGTTTTGTGATACGATCCAATATGGCCGCCAGGCAGCCATTTTCTAACGATTTTTTCATGTACAGAGCCATAAGTCAGGCATATCTCAACCGATTTTATTCAAAGTTGGTACAAGGACATTGACTTATGTCATACATATGTACGTCAATTTGTTTCATGATATGATCCAATATGGCAGCCATATTGGTTACAATTTTTTCGTGTCCTTAGCCAAAACTTGGGCACGTCTCAACTGATTTTATTCACCGATTTTATTTAAACTTACATATGCACATTGATTTGTTTTGTGATACAATCCAATATGGCCGCCGTGTGGCCATTTTTTCCGATTTTTTCATGTCCGGAACCATAACTCAGACATGTATCAAGCAAATTTATTCAAAGTTGGTACAAGGACATTGACTTATTTATACATATGTATGTCGATTGGTTTCACGAGATGGTCCAATATGGCCACATGGTAGCAATTTCGTTATGGTTGTTTCATGTCGAGAGCCATAACTCTGGCAAGTCTCAACTGATCGTATTCAAAGTTGGTACATGTACATTGACTTATGTCGTACATATGCTTGTTTATTTTTTAAACAGTAAGATCAAATATCGCTGCATGGCCGTGAATTTGTTACAATTTTCTTATGTACAGAGCCATAACTCAGACATATTGCCACCAGTATCATTCAAAGTTGGTACAAGGACATTGACCTATTTCATACATATGCTCCTCAATTTGTTTCACGTCATGTAGCAGTAACATGTCAATTATTGAAGTTTCGTAAATAGGCTGATATGCCAAGAAATACTGCATCAAATTCATGAAACTTTTACAGATGTTAAGCTCACATTGCTTTAACATTGAAAAAGACATTTATCAGTGTCATTTTAATTAACTTGTAATTGCATAAGTAATGAACTTTCCTAATTAACGTGATATAGCCACAAATTAATACAACGTCAAATGTGATGAAACTTGATACAGATGTTGATCTCATAGTGTTGTAAATACTGCATCAAACTTTATGAAATATGGTACAAGTGATAATCAGTTAAGTGTTAGGATTGTATGCAAAAATGTTTTGCAACATCCTGTTGATTAATTCCTAGTAGACTCATTTTATGAACTTTAGGATGGTGGCCTACTTTGGTTTTATGTTTTCATCACCATGGAACTCATTCTTGGCCATGAGTGCCATCTGTATCAAAGTATTTCATCACAGACCTAATTAATGAAGAGGACTCTATCCTCTCTGAGGACATGTAATCAAAGTACCCATTAACAAGTGGGGACTGTGTCATCAACGATGACTTGTTTTTTTCAGAAACATGAATTTACAATAAGCTTTTTTCACCCTTTTGGCAAACGTTACCAATGATCATGTAGTTTGCAGTTTATTTGACTTATGTAACGATACCTCTATACACAGGTTTTGCTGTTTTCAGCTCCACAATATGACAGTATGATAACAGCAGGTAACAGTGATGGTCTGTGAATCTTCATGAGAGCGTATGCAAATTGTGAATTCCATTTTGCCCAATTGTGAAAAACTGACCAAACTGACTTACCAAAACTATTTTTTTCAAAAGTACAAGACATATGTGACTTAGATACAGCTCAAAATTTGACAATACTGGAAGGTCAAAATATTTCATACAATAAACATTTTAATCTCTCAAATTTTGGATGTAATAATAGCAAATTTGGTTGAAATAGTAAATAATTCCATTCAGTCACACATTTTTGCGTTTAAATTAGAGTTTTTACTGTTCAAAGTTTTACTTTTGTACTATTTTATTGTGAGAATGTGAAAATTTAGAAAATCAAGCATGGTGACTCAGTCTTTTTTCTATTTCTATTTGATGCCAGAATTTAAAAATCCCTGAAAATTTTTCCAGTTTCCTGGTCTTCCATATAATGTGTTGCTCTTTGGACTGATCATATGTACAAATATATTTCACTGACATGGGCGTCATTTAACCTAAATTCTTCTTCAACTACATCAGAGTCAGAGCTATCTCTGTTACTGCCAATATGCAGTAACAGTGACACTCGCTCTACTCCCTACACCATGTTGAACTGTCCAGTATTCAGCTTGCAAACACAGCCTGTGTATGTGTACCATGCATTTGTATCATTGACAGACTTTCAGTCTGGACTTTAAGTAAATTATCATCCAATACACATTTATATATACAGGCTTTGTTGACAAACTGAATACTGTGGTTCAGCATACTGTAGAGAGACAGCAAGAAACTGTTTTTGATATATTGCATAGAAAGTTTGAAAATATTATCAACAGCTGTAGCTTCTACCCACTACTAGACCCTCTTGTTTCTTTTTTTAAACGGAAAATCATACATGTTGAGATTTTTTCGAGATAAAAGTCATGAAATGTGACAAAATGGTTCTAGATTTTATTTAATTAATGCTTACAGCATTAGACCAATTGGATGACCTTAAAATGTAATTCATTTTGCATTGAATAATCTGACAAACCTTGGAATTGGAAAAGGTAATAAGGAACCAAAATATTTCGTACCTTTTCAAGTCCCCCTCCACTATCCCCAAAATTTTGAAACTTGAATTCCTCCAGCCCCTCCCCCCTCACCATGTTTTTGTGAACATAGCCTTATTTTCAGCCATCAGCAGGTATATTTTTATTGTATTTTGAAATTCATTGCATAACCAATACTTATGCAGGGCATTTGTTGAGATGTAAAAAGATATGTTTTGTAGAATATTGAATTTCAGTTTAGACAAAATTATATATCAACTTTACCAAAGTCCATCTCTAAATTATTCCTTCTGAGGAACAGTGCAGACATTTACATTCAGTAAGACAGACTGTCTGACAGACAATACGAGTCACTTTGCAATATTAAAACTGAATTGATTTATGAAAATATTTATGGGTTGGGATTTTAAGAATACATGTATATCATTCGTGAAGCTTACTTAGGAGGTGAATAATAATAATAAGTTATATTTACCTGATGTTCCAGCCACAAATTTTCTTAGCTTGCTGAACACACTACCAGAATCACTCTTTTCTGCAAATGGATGTATAATTCTGAATTAAAAGTTTCATGACACCTTTTAATCATGTAATTATCACTATGCATTTCAAGATTTTGAATTGTACAAGCTACTGATATCACTACACATTGACTTGATTTCGTATCATTCAGTCAGATTGCATGGACATATATATACAAACATTTCTTACCACAAGCTCATTGTAGGAAAATAATGTATGGTTTTTTTATATCGAGTAAATGCTTTTGCCTCATGAGATATTTATCTGCTTGTCACATTAAACATTGTATTTTTCTCTGATAAATGTAATTTAGTAAATCATATTATTGTTTGGACTTTGAATCACTTATAAGAAAATTACTATTATTCGAAATCAAAATTGTGTATTCTTACCTTTCACCTCTTTTTTCTCCAAATCATCCGTCTCTTTACCTGCAGCCTGTGGTAGACCTTTCTCTTTCCTCTCTCTGCTCAGCTCCTTTGTATCTGATTCTTTTCTACTACAGCTGTCACTGACTGATCGTCCAATTCTTTAACTACCTTTGTGGCTTGGGCTAACTGATCTTTAAGATGTGCATTTTCCTTTTGAGCTTTTTCGAATTCATCTTTTATTGTGTCACTTTCTATAGCTCTGTTTTCTGCATCTAATAGCTTTGCCTTCATCTCAGTCACTAAATCCTTGCTCTCAGCTAGGTTTGTTTCAGCATCTGATAGTTGTGCTTGCATTTTAGTCACTAAATCACTGCTTTCAGAAAGTTTTGTTTCCAAATCGTGTATTTCCTTTTTAAGAGATATAATTTCCATGGCTTTGTCTGTTGCAATTTTCTCAGCCTTATCTAACTCTTCAAGTCTGTCCTGATTCTGTTTATCTAAGAGCGACTTTCCTTCTTTCACTTGATCTAGCCGAGCTTTAAAAACATCAGCTTCTTGCTTAGCCTTTTCCTTCTGCTTTTCTACCTCATTCCTTTCCTTCAAAGTGTTATCTAACTCACCTTTCAGATGCTTCACTTCCTTAATAGCTCTATCTAACTCCTTAAGTGTTTTCTTATGCTGTTCTTCTAACGAATAATTTTCTTCTCTTACTTTGTGTAGTTGAGCTTTCAGAACCTGTGTTTGTCTATCCCTCTGTCTACCTGTCTCCTCTAAATCTAAAAAGCACAAATCACTATAGCTACCAACTTTTGAGTGACTGGTATCAAACAGCAATAAGCCTCTAACAAGTAAACTTCTGTGTGTAGTTGTTATTGCTGAAACTGTAGTGCCATGCATTTCTAATTGTGCTGTTGGGGCTGTTAAAGAAGTAAAATATGTTATTGACATAAAGATGATAATGTGAAAATGTAAATAAAAGCACACGTTATAGGTATATCCTCAGTTTTAATCCTGTTCTACTTCTAAGGCCAAAGTAATTAAATTCTTTGTTTTGCGTCCACTCTAAATGGGAAAAGGTACGCGTCTAAGCGGCTGAAAAACACACACAAGAAAATTAACACAATGTTATTTGATTGCAGCAAATAAAAAATTGTAACAAAATTTTCGTTCAGAAAGGCTAAGCGGTCATGTCCTAAAAATTCCTATTCAAATACACTGTGTGTGTTTTTCATGGAAACCTTAAAAACCTAGGCGGGTGGGGACGCAAAACAAAGAATTTAATTACTTTAGCCTAATATGTATCTACTCTTCCACCTCTACCCTTATTGAAAAATATTGACCACTGTTAAATAGGCTTTATAATAAGGAAAGATGCGAATGTCCTAGTAATGGCACTCTTTTGTTGTGTAATTTGACTGAACGTTTCAGCCTGCATTATCATATCATTATAGATTTTCCAATCAAAGTTTGTGTTTAGCTTTAAAATGGCTCCTTGATCTTCTTGATGATTGAAATCATGTTCAGCAAAAATTTAATCTTCAGTGCAAACAGAGTAAACTGAGAAAGATCCGACCATGTTGCAACTGATGAGCCAAACTGGACATTTGGTATATTTCAGAGACTCCACAAAAACAAGAAAAGATGTGAAATGTATCGTAATCCACGGTTTCTTGAAACCTAGCATGAAATAATTATCTTTCAAGACAAGACTACTCGAAAGGAATTAAACTTTGACTTCCTGTACTGCAGCCTTTGTTGTACAAGAAATGGCCAACCAGGCCACTTCATCATACTGTGAACAATTCCCATGTTTTTGTACTGCCATTCCTTTGCTAGGTTGGAAATAAGAACAAGTGGAAACCTTAAATGATCATTTTACCTCCTGTAGTCAGTCCACCATCTTCCTTGTCAGTGACCAGGAATGCCCTTATTCCTAACAAAGACAGTATCTCCTGCTTGGATAAGAGAATACGTCTGATCCTTTCTGTTATTTCCACTCGTACTTGTATGACATCACAAGAGGTATGTTTGATGTCTGCTGAGTTACCAATATTTAGAATTCGTGTCAAGCACTCTGTTGTCACTTGCTGACTCTGCAGTACTCGGTCGTGTTTGAAAAGTATCAGTCTCCTGGCTGCAAAAATAGACAATGAAAAATCAACCACATTAAATATACTCACATTAATATGAATAGAAAACAACTGCAATGTATTGGTTCTGAGAAGGAATGGACAGAAATGAAAAAAGCATTTGGTCGTCTGAATGATTCCAGCAGAAATGGTAGTGCGTGACACCCAAGTACCGACAGGATATTTTAATTAATGAGACTCATGGAATGTATACTCATATTAATATGAATGGAAACAACTGCAGTGTAGTGTGGTTCTGAGACGGGATGGAGTGAAATGGAAAAAAAAAGAATTTATCCAAATGACTTCTATTAGGAGAAATCAAGTGAATCTGAAACCGCGTTTGGTGGTGTGACATTCGCTGCATACTGTAGTTGTAAGCATTCTCTTGTTCTTCGAATGTAGAATTACCAATACCGGTGGAAATGGTAGCTATGTGTGGCATCCAAATACCGACGGAATGTTTTCAGTTTCTATGGTGACATTTTCCTTTCACTCCAAAATCAGTTCAGTCGATCTTATACTTCATTAGGTGCATTAAGATAAATAGCTTTTCGAAATGGTGCCCTCTCAAAGACTGCAATCGATAATTTAATCAACAGCAGTAGCATATTGTAGTAGCATATTACATTACCTAATGGAATCGTCTCCTCAGTGTCAGCGTTTGCTTTGTTGAAGGATTGTTGTTCCACCTGAACACAAGCAGATTTCAATATTAATATACCTCAACGTATACGTCAACTATCATTTTGTTTTTTCCTTGTATAAATAAAACAAGAACTGCTCAATGAGATACTCTTTAGCATTTGGTCAGATATTGTGTAGGTAACGTATGTTGCCTGCATTACTATTACTAGTACTAATATATATCGCTTAAATGTAGTCCTCTATTTTATTGTGCTACCCTGTAATGACTACTTTACCAGGAGGCTTGACTGTGGTTGTTTTACAAATCTGCATCCATTGTGACCATCAACATTCTTCAAGGAGTCAGATATGCTTCCATCCCCTGTGGTACAAAGAAAATACTTGGAATCATGTAATTATATCATAAATTTTTAAAATGCTGGATTCATATAATACCGTCATGAAGTGTAGTAGACTGAAAGATTCAGTCGTTTGTGGGCGCTCCGGCGCACTGCGACCTACGACCCTTAACCAGTAAAGGGTTGTGGGTCGCAGTGCGCCGGAGCGCCCGCACACGACTGAATCTTTCAGTCTAGAAGTTTAGCAGAGTGTGGCTGAAATTTCCAGTTAGCTCAATAAAACTTTGGCAAACGTGCAGAAACTCACGTGAAATGAAGAAAGCGTCAAGTTCATCAAACTTCTTCTCGTCATATGTGACTTGCAGTTTCAGGGGTAAGTTCACTTTTTCAGCAATCTCTCTCATCTCATCTGTTATCAACCATGGTTCGTATAACTCAGCAAATCTCCCAGTCTGAACACTTGACTTGAATCTGTAAAGACCTAAAATACTGAGGAAGTTAAGCAACATTCCAAGAGATCCCTGAAGATCTTTGTCACCTGATTCACTCCAACATTTGCATCACAGCAGAGTCTCTTCAGCTGCTCACTCTCATCTTCTATCATCTGATCAGCTTTTCTCTTCAAGCACTGCAGATTTTCAGATACTTCCTGCATAGCCTGTGTCAGTGCATCAAGTGTAGTCTGATCATCTGGTCGTTGCCTTGACACCATTTCTCGTTGTTCTCTTAGATCTTTCAAGCGCTGTTTCCATGGTTGTGTGTTCAGTTCAATGGTGACAGCAAGGTCTAGTTGACACAAAGAAATCATTTCTTGAGTTACAGTAATAAGCTATACTCAGATTAATACTATTTCAATGAACTAACTGATACAACTGTCTTTTGTTCTGTGCGCTAAAGGGGTATTTTAAAGTGTATTCAATTTATTTTTTCATTTTAACGGAGCACCGGATTGAATCTTGCGAACGAAAGGTGAAACAAACAAACTCAAATCATTAACGTACTTAACTAAATTTACCCCTAGATGATAGGAACATGCATACCGAGTTTCAAAACAATCAGATGAGCGATTTGAGAGAAAATGTTTTTTGACCAAAAATGGGGAAAAAATTGCCCAACAAATACAATTATGAAAATTTCACCACAATATTTTTAACAAATCCGACGGAAGACACATTAGGATCAAGATTATCAAGCTCCAAAGAAATCCAACAAGAACTTTGGGAGAAAATGACAAAACAAGCGCAAAATTTTCTCTAAAAATATAAAAATTTCACCAGAATTTGAACAATTTGAACCATATCAAGTGTTAAGGCAACGAGACGAGCTCTTTCAGAGAAGATTTTTTGACCAAAAAATGGGAACAATCGCCCCAAAAATACAAATATCAGCATTGCACCAAAATTTGTACAAATCTAATAAAAGTTATCATAAATAACCTGCATACCAAGTTTCAACGAAATTTGGCCTGTGGTTACAGAGTTTTAGCAATTTGCAGGATTTTCCCTTTTTTATCTCATTTGCATATTTTTTACACCAACGTGTTCATTTGAACAAATTCACATTACCTGTGGGTGCACCTGTACACTAAACAATGCATATTTTTTACACCAACGTGTTCATTTGAACAAATTCACATTACCTGTGGGTGCACCTGTACACTAAACAATGCGATGGTAGGTGCTGTCGTTTTGGAATTTTTGATGTGGACGGACATACATCCACACGTATATACGTACGTACGTACATACATACAGACGTACCTACCAACCTACCTACCTCCCTACCTGTACCTCCCAACCTACCCCCTCCCTCCCTCTCTCCCTACCTACCCACCCACATGCACATACGCACGCACGCACACAACACGCACACATACACATACAAACATACATACATACATACATACATACATACATACATACATACATACATACATACATACATACATACATACATACATACATACATACATACATACATACATACATACATACATACATACATACATACATACATACATACATACATACATACATACATACATACATACATACATACATGCATGCATGCATGCATTCATAAATTCATGCATCCATGCATGCATACATACATGATACCAACAGGTTTTCTGGGAAAGGGTTAATGGTCTCACAGCTATAACAGCTTTTCCATTAATAGTAATGTGAATAATTAATGACATGAAAATACCCTTGCTTATGATGTAGAAATAATCAGCCATTTATCAATATAGCTGTGTTTAGACATTGTTACAGCTGTGATAATGTATTTGCAAAGAGGGTATACCGTGTTTACGTATCGATGTCGTTCATCAGTAATTACCAAATATGAAAAGTTCCTCACTCACGAATTCTTTAACTACAGTTACCTTCACTAGGTTCCTTCTCATCTGTAAACAAAGCAGCAAATCGAGAATAGCTTTGGTCAACCTCTTTACACTCTAAGTATGCTTTCTTGAGTTCAGAAGCCCATTTCAGTGCGGTATCAGTGTCTTCAATTGCTGCTATCACTTTGTCATGCCACTCTTGTTCACTTCTCACTAGGAAGAGGTCTTTGTACGCTTTTAAGTATTTGGTGATGAAGGCTCCTAACTGAGAGTCTCTATAAACGTACGTCGGTAATCCAGCCGCAATTGACTCTAAACCATAAAAGCCAAAGTCTGTACGGCGCGAACACATGATACAGAGATGGGATTGTTGAAAATGAGTAAACAGTTGACCGGTGGTAGCTGTCGGTTTTAGTTTCGCTAATTCAAAGTCACATAAAGTTAATTTGTTCAGATCCTTTTCTGTTACCTCAACGGACTTTTTTGGAACGTCAAGAATATTCCATTTAATGGAATGACCACACACTTCTTCCTGAGCTGCTGCAACCTTACCAAGTGTGGATGCAATCTTGCCGTAGTCACTGATAATATCAGCATGACAGTCTAGTTCGCCATATGATAGTATGACATGCTGTGGAATATTTTCTTGAAGCTCGATAGCTTGTTTCTTGAAACATTCTCCAACTTTTGGCAGAAGTTCAATGTGAGGGATTGCCCTGTCAGGAATTGCCCTGTATGCATTTTCAAAGTAAGCATGCATACTGGGACCTATGGACACCATGGCGTCTGCTTCCTTAGCAATATTCAGCATGTCCCTTTCTAGTTTACTCTGTGCTTCACTTGTCATAGTGGCATGGTAATCAGGATGAATTGCGTTGATCTGGTACAGCTTGGCTTGAGGAAATAGAGTCCTGCGGATATTAGAAGCAGCTTTAGCTGTCATTGGAGCATAACCAATCACATATAGGATGTTCGGTAGGCCACTTAGTTCAGGATAATGACTTTCTGGGTAAGACAGCCAACGGATATTTATTGGATCATCCTCAGGATCAAGGTGTTCTGCTCTTCTAGCAGGGATCAAGGTAATACCAGCCTTTTCTGCATCTTCCCGCTGGGTTTTACTTATTGTAACATCAAGTATGGTCGCATAGCCCTTAACACTATTACCATTTTTTCTGGCAAAAAATTTCATAAACGATCTGTGTAATTCTGGTAGGCCATATTTCTCAATGTCCCATTTGTCAAACACAACCAGTACTCCCGGTAAATCTACCTTTAGGAGATGTAACTCGGCATCTGGGAACAGACTGTCACGGATATCTCTGGCAGCATCAGCTGTCATAGAATCATGTCCTACCACGTATTTTACATTCTTCAAATCTCCAAGTTTTGGGTAGTGGATTTCATGATTTAGTAACCATTCTAATTTAGGAGGATATCGTTTACTGTCCAATGATGGCTTTCTACGTGCAGGGATCAGAGTAACACCAGCAATTTGAGCACTCTCCTTTTTATCATCTCCGACGTCGACATCAATAACAGTGCAGCATATCTTTCGTGATGGAGGAGATAAAGCATATTTTGTACAGAAATCAGTCACAATCCTATTGGTTAGTCCTGGAGTGTTGTACTTTGAGGTGATCCAAGATGTGAATACGAATAACACTGTTACAAGTCTGTCAACCACTTTCTTCGCTAACATTGTGTTCATGGGGTCTGTATTCTCCTGAAAATGTGCAATTAAAGTCTTACAATTTCAGCGTAGACTATATTTTATCACCTTACTACAATTTGCCAATATATATATATATATATATATTATATATATATATATATATATATATATATATATATATATATAATATATATATATATATATATATATATAGTATATATAAGTTCGGGTCACTTTGCATTTACAGTCTAATAAATTTTGTTTTATCTAGTCAGTTGCGGCTCAGATGTGGTTTTCTGTTCAAATTGCCTTTGCATTTTGTCAGAAAGGGACAAAACAGTATCAACTGTCACACACTCACATTCTCTGTCTCTCTCTCTCTCTCTCTCTCTCTCTCTCTCTCTCTCTCTCTCTCTCTCTCTCTCTCTCTCCACACACCACACACACACACACACACACACACACTATGGCTTGGGCTTGATATTCTTTTTCCTTCCGAATGAACCAGACGTGAGAATTGACATTTAATCATGTGTTGACAATATCAAGCATACTGTAATATAGACTACACATGTAATGTTCCACAGTTCCGTGTATTCGGCGTAGTATGTATATTGCTATAATACGCGGCGACCGGTATGTATCGAAACACACTGATGTAATGTTCGTCCTTAATACAAGCCTACATTGTTCTTTCCACAGTTACATCTGAGTAAAACTTTTACTGATTCTAGGGTTTTCCATTGTTAATTCTTAAGTTATCGAGTGAATTAAAAACACATACGGTACGCAATGCATCGTTCAGTACATGCAAACTATTTTTAACGTGCTTCTTGGGTTTTCGTCATGGCTTGAACAGAATAGTTGGACAATAGGTCGTCAATAAGGCAGGTACGTATTCTAGAAAGGTTTAAAAATTAGTTTCCTCCTCCACTTCATGGGTGTTTTTCAGTTTGTTTAATGCAAACATGGCGTACGAACAAAAATGGCGTCTTCTTTACAACAGTAACAAGGAGTGCCTACCTTGTCCTCTGGTCTTGCTGAATACATTATTGAACGTCAGTGATCATAAAAACTGAGATTGAGAAGTGGAAGTTTACAAGGTGACCGGTTGATGAAAGGAATTTTCTCTGTATGTGTGTCTACGTCTAAGCCGCTTTAGATTGAGCAGAAATTCGCACCAGTAGAAACGTCCGTTGGCGTATTAAGTGGTACGACAGAAGGGTAAGGTTCAAATAGGTACCGGGTCAGATGTAGGGACTCCGGGGCCTGGCAACTCGTTTATTACGTGCTACGGTCTGCTAACTTTGCAGGTCTCATAATTCAAAGTTGATGAATGGGGTCTCTTCAAAAGTTATTGTATACCTTACATTGCGACTTCTTCTAGGTAAGATATCGATTTCATCGCTGCCATTAAATGATATTGATGTTGACTTTGATGGTTAAAAACTTTAATTGAATGTAGAGAAAAAACAGGTCACGTATTAGGTTAAAACTACAGCTGACATTGTATATACAGGTAGTACAACTGAAGACTTGAAAAATGTTCACTCAGTAGTCATCTTATGAAGAGTGGCAATTTCTAACAAAAAACAAAGAACAACAACTCAAACATCTTGAATCACTAAGAAATTGGTATTTGCGACACCATCCATTCTATCTTTACCTGTGACTTTCAGGCAATTCCAGAGGAATGGCAACTCAATGTACAAACCAACTGTAATTTCGGTAAAGCGTTTTCTGTAACAGAGGTGTGCAAAGACAGACGGACAACCAACAAATGCCACTAAAAGTAAGCGCCAAATTAGAAAAACTCTGACAGAAGTCTGTAAAAGTCGTCGATACATTGCTGTTAAGATCACTCGAATCTATGACATCAATTTGTTAAGGTCTCTCTCGAAATTAAACGTAAAGATTGTCCATCTCGTTCGCGATCCAAAGGCAGTGTTCATTCCACAATTCCAGGAACTCGCTAAACATAATTAACAAGAAGAGAAGACGAAATTTTGCAGTACTGCAGAGACTTGGAGAAAAATGTGCTTCTCGTACGAAATTCCCCGGATGTATTTCGTAGTAGGTACACAATACTCCGGTACGAGGATGTTGCAAAACACACCATTCAAGAAATGCAAAAGTTGTATGAATTTTCAGTGGTTTATCTGGTCACGTGTCTTTGGCAAAATCACCAAAATTTTCCACAAGTAGGAATTCGAAATCTGTAGTCGATGATTGGAGAAAATAAATAACAATTGGTGATACATTTACTATCCAGAGAAAGTGTTCACGCACCATGCAATTACTAAGAATATCTAATCGTGACGCATTATGACCAACTTCGTGACTTGGACTCAGAACTAACCGTCAACTTCGATAAAATTTATTTGTAGATTGTATCGCTTCGTTGTCAATGTTTGTAAACCCCCGCCTGCCTCTCTGTCTCTTTGTGTCTCTCTCTCACTCTCTCTCTCACACACACATTTTATTTTGTTCAAAGTGTCGACCGCAATAAGATTTTCAAAAAAGGAAATAAAATAGTTTCTTTGTACTGACGCCGGTGAACTAAACTGTCTTGAGAAATGTGCTCCTATTTCTTGTTCGCACTTTGAACATATATGGATGAAAGATTGGCGTGTTCATTTCTCTCTGCCTTTCTCTGTCTGTCTGTCTGTCTGTCTGTCTGTCTCTCTCTCTTCTCTCTCTCTCTCTCTCTCTCTCTCTCGCCCTCTCAAGTTTACTCAAGCCGCAAAGCATTAATTTCTTTTGTCAGAAATGAAATTAAAATAGGACAACAAAAATTTATTTCTTGCATTTTGTAAATATTAAAATAATTATTCAGTACAAAGCACAGTTAATATTTTGTAGTTCGTCAGTAAAACAACTCCATGGACATTTTAAGAGAGCGATAAAAATTCTTTCATGAACTATTCTGTCGTTATTCATGAGTCTTAATATTTGAATCTCATTTGTTTCTTTAGAAATATTTTGATAGCTGACATAGTTTGCGCGATATGAATGAAATATTGCATTAATCATCTTGTTTATTGTAAATTCAAAAGCTAAAAAAAGCAAGAACACTGAAACAAAGAAACACAGTATTAGAACAAGTCTTAAATCGTCTCAGCAGAGTACAGTTATTGATAATTAGACATCACAAGTCTAGTATTGAAACTTGTTTCCCGTGGTACATGTTCATGAACAGGATTATTACAGAGAAAATATACACACACAAACTCCGAAACTACAAAATTATAGAAGATATTTATAATGAATGACCAGAGAATCTTAAAAACATTCTGCAACAATAGTACGTTGCACGCTATAATATAGAAACAATGTAGTTTTGCCTGACTAACAAAAGATTTACTATGTTATGATTAAGCCATGAAAATCAATTATGATTGTTAACATATTCAGTGGTATAACGTCGATATGAAAGAAAAGCTTATCAATTCCAGTACTCCAGTGCTCAACAATTGTTCATTAAGAGAACATTTCATTTTCTTAACATCGAAACGCATCGTTTGTGATAAAAAATATACAAAGACTGGTCAAAAAGTTTCTTTGCCAGGAACATTCATTACGGTGGCGTTCAAATAATAATAACACGATAGCGCCCTCTTTTAAACGAAAGTAAAGTCTAAACGATTTTACGCCTCACGAGGACGATATGACTGAGAAACACGCTGCACTCAGCACCGTGCAGTGAATATTGTTGTTGACCGTTGGCCAGACGTACAGTCCTTCGTCTACTTTCCGTAAACGTTGTTATTGGAGTATACCATCGACTTTCGATGGGAATGTCTGATGCATTTTATGCAGGAGTTATCACAGGATATACAGGTAATGTTTTACAAGTACATTTCACTGACAAATCAACCGTACCGTTCGTTTGTCTCTGGTGTAATTGAGATCTGATGGTTTGTCAGGACAGTCCAATACACAATCTCATCAAAATATTCCATTGTTGTGAGATGGTAAATTATAAAAATCGATGATTTTTGTTTGCAATGAAATCAGTCAATCCGTACAAAGTACGCAAATCAGTGTTTAGCCTGAAAACCATTTTGAGAATTTTAATGATTGAATTTTAAGCAGTACATTTTCAAGAATCAATTAATTGTTTTCATTAATTCAATATGATTCATCAAAAGTTACTCATATTTTCTTCACAAAAATTGTCATCATGGATTCTGGTCGCTATAGACAAGTCAAGCGACTCAAACACAATAAAATTTTAGCCAACACTTGATGTCTAAATTTTGTAATTCTACCACAAATTGAGAAATTACTTGGCATTCCAGTGACGTCACCAATTCAAACTGCTCATTACAATCAATGCATTTATAAAAATGTCAGAAATTTTTCACTCAAATTTTTAAAACTAGGTTTTCAACCACCAAAAATATGTCTGTCGACATATTAACAATGAAAGTTTAGTCCATGCATGATTTCTTAAGTTTTGAATTTTGAGAAAAATGGAGAAAACCTATACTGACCTACTTTCCTTGAAGTCAACAAAACAATCGATGACGTCACCGATGCAGACCGTCCATTGCTTTCAATGCATTTTCAAAACTTTCCTCAATTTTTCACCAAAATTTTCACAATTCTGATCCGGATGCACATGAAGTTCTGTGTCGAGTTGAGGACAAGATATTTTTAGTCCAAACTTGGGGTGTAGGATGTGAAAAATGTGTTTAAAATGGTGATATTTTGATGAGATTTTAATGCATGTCTACGTTGATACAGAGTATACACTGACTAAATGTTCAGACCGATACAACCTCTTCCGCACTAACCTGGTCCCTGTCATAGCAAATGTTGTTGTGATGTCATCATTGACTGCAATGAACTCTGGGTAATACTCATCACTTTCAAATAATACACAATCCAATTTTCCATCAGATCTCAGTTTTACAATGCCTTTCCACTGTCTAGTACAAATATAAATATTGTCGTGTGAATCGACATCCAAGCCTTGTGGCAACCCTAACCTATCATCGCGATATGAATTCAGAAAATTCAAATCAGAATCTAAAACATGAATGACACAGTTGTCTGACACTAAGAGATGGTTGTTGCTAGTAGCCATTACAGAATGTGGACAATAATAATATAAATGAAAATCGAATTTACCGCTGACTCTTGCAACAAGTTTTCCATCTTTAATGTTGTATTTGATCAAACTTTTACCTTTGCTGTCAGTGACAAAAATAAATGCTGCCATTACAGTAATGCTCCTAACCTCAATGTCTGCAGTTTGAGGAATAATTAGAACAACTTTTTTATTTTGGTCACAAATAATTATTTGGTTATTACCGATGTCAGTGATAAAGAAGTGACCATCAGGGGATATGGCCACATCCCATGGCTTGAATTCTTTGTCAAACTGACCATCAAATCTGATAATTTCAATAACCACCTTATTCTTGTTTAGTATTTGTATGCGATGGTTTTCTGTGTCACAGATCACAAGCTGATCTCCATGCCATACCAGACCTTTGGGTTCATTGAACTGTCCTGGCTCTGTACCAGACTCTGTACTGCCCAATACCTGCAATGTCCATGTGTGATCATGACCTGCAGAGTAAAGAAGACGTCAAAGGTTATATACAGGGGCTGTAGGTACGTTTTCATTTCTTTGACCCGAAAAAATTATTGATATGAAGATTGTTATATACTTGGAAATTCGTCTTATACAGTGATAGCTCAATGATGAAAAGATTCTTTTATATTGCGTATACAAATTTCAAAACTTTTTCAATTTATTTACTTTTAGTGTCATGTCAACAATTTTACGGTTTCTGTTTTGTTCAAAGTCGTTTTAATTTCAAATCGCATAGGGCCTACAGTTCAGATCATTTAAATTGCAAAATTTAACAAAAGTTTAAAGTATAGCTTCTATCACACTGTAATGTGATTTCCGCTGTTGTGTAAGTTACACCATTGGAGGACTGTAACACCTGATTTATTGAGAACAGACATATTTTCGACAACTGAACATTCATTTTAGCATCTAGCCTTACCGAAAAATAATGAGCATTGTAACTGACAAAGTGACAACACTGACTGATACTATTCCAAAGTTGATATTTATTTATTTATTTATTTATTTAGTTCTACGGTCGATGATAATCCTTAAAAGTGTTTCAAAACGTGTACAGAGGGGCTCAAAATAGCCTCTAAAATCCCTAAAATCTCAAGGACCCCCTTTCGAGAGGGGGCGCATCCCCCTTGGGCCCCCCTGCCGATGCCGCAGTGACTGTAGGTCACCGCAACACTAACCTGTTTGAAGGTATACAAAAATGACAGAAATATTTTATCAAGAATATTAGTAATCATAAATACGGCTAGTTTTCAATCGGGTTAGAACTCACAACATACAGCATCAGTCGCCTAGTGGAGAGGCAAAAGACAGAACCGTTCGGCTAAATCCCCACTCCCAAAAGAGTGGTTCAATAACCGGCTAAGTTGTTACATTTTTCTGACTGAGACCACTCCATTGCGTAACTGTATTATACTGAATAATGAGCATTTTCTGAACTCTATGAAACAAATGCAATTTAAATGAAATAACAAAATGAGAAAATGGGTCAGCTGCAACTCTTTCGTTACAGTACTGCGTAGTTGAAAACGTTGAGATCTGAAAGTTCATTAAATAGGTGCATCTTTAAAACTGATTGTTTGACATGCATACCTATAGTAATCACGAGTAAAATATCAATATTTACACAGACGAAGCTGAAGTGAACTATACTGTTTGCTTTAGTCATGAGAGTGTCCATAGATTGAAATTTATTTTTGTGCTGAGGTTCGCGGAACTGACTTGATGACATCTAGCGGTGTGGAGATGTACATTTGGTAGGCATCACTGCGTCATTGTCTGAGTGTCTTGATCAACCATTCACGTAGATTTGCAGCAGCTGCAGTGGTTGCTGTACCAGAGCGGAAACTGTGTGTAGAGTAGTGGCTTATGTTCGGGACACCAGTCTGTGTGAGTGCCAAATGAAAGAGTCTGCCTGGTTAGGAAAGTGTCATCGTTGAATATAAATGCTCGCTTGTCCCTGTTGAAAGGATGGGCCATGGTCATGGAATAGTTCTTGTAGGGTTTTACTGCGCAGATAGAAGTGTTGGTCGGTGTCACAGGGCTATTAGGCATCATAACAAGAGTTTAAAAAAATTAATAAATTTATGAGTATGAATACATTTGATAAATATTAAATATTTGTGTTAGTATTGTATACTCATACAAGTACCCTACTGTACTTGAATCCCAAATGATGATGAACTTCCGTGCCAAATTCGCACATTTGTATTACAGACACTTTTAGCCGAGCGGTTCTGTCTGTTGCCTCTCCGCTAGGCGACTGATGCCGTATGTTGTGAGTCCGAAACCGATTGAAAACTAGCCGTATTTTCTATCCTGATTTGATAGCTCTGCTGGTGGACAGCATTATCCCCGAAACTGTCTTTCGCCCAGTTTAAGCGATGTATCCATTGCTTCGCTTCGATAAAATTTGTGTGTGCGATGTGTGATAGTGAGCATACGTGCGTGAGTGCTTTACGAACTCTACAACGTGGTGCATTTGCCTACCCGATGTCATGGCCCCTCCACATAACCTGCCATCTGTACTCGTCATTCGCTCTCATGGCTATCTACAGCCCATATGTTTTATTTTTCTTGATGTGGCCGCATTTTGTTTCGTTGCTGTGCAACTTGTCAAAATACCGACACATCACTCGAATACGACGCGGTATCGACCAAACGTCGTGTAATAACCCCTGAATATTAACATTATTTACACTGAATAATTTACTAACAGGACAGATACAGCAAGCGGTAGTGGACCACACGGCAGGACGTAATGGAACCTATTCCTATTCAAAGTAGGGATAGGAGACCATAACCAAACTGAAATAGCTCTCCTGAGTAGTTTACGATTCAAGAACTTAGAGCCAATGTTTGTAAACCTTGATACCGATCATGAACAGCAATGATACAGCCATAATATTGCCACTTTTTAATCATTATCTGTGCTTATTTTAGATTATTTGCTGTTTGATCGATAAAGATTAAACAAATCTTCCTAAATATTGACAAGTAAGTACTAATTAAACATATGTTGTGCAGTTTCAGCCATTATTTTATATCCAGCACCAAGGACAAAGAGCTTTTAACTACAAGGAGCATGTTGGTACCACAGTATCAATTTTCTTACCTGTCCATTTGAGTTACCTAAACACTCATCAAGTACTTACCACCCATAGTCTTCCTTACAGCCACACCTCCATATCTATCTAGCAACTCCCGCTTCTCACCGATATACCGTTTGCTAGCAGAATGCTTCGGTTTAGTGATTGATGCATGTGGTCCACTTGATGCAGATGCGTCTATGATGTGTACAGGTATGGTAATTGTTTCAGAAATGAAATTAATCAAACAATGGGTTTTAGACAAATTATTTGAGCAATAAATATACACCTATAAGCTTTTAATACTTTTGGCAAACGTTACTCTACTTATGATCGTGTAATTTGCAGTTCATATGAATTTGGGTCACACTTAGAAAACCTTTTGAAAATATTATTTTAAAATATTTGCAAATCAGGATACAAATGCATCACATAAAATATCATGAAAACAAACTATTGAAATGTTTTCCGTGCAACTTGGCTGAAAACGCATTGGAAAGACAACATTCTAAAGGAAGTAAGTATATCATTTTCAATGTATTTTAACAATATTGTTTTGGCTTTCGGAAGGCTAAGTAATTGTCAAAGGAAAGATATGCAAGCATAATGTGTCTTATGTTTAATCATGTTCTCTTCAACAGCAAAAGAGTACACCTCATGACAACCTCTAGTGTGAAAGATAAACGTTTTATAAATTGTGTGATAAATCATAAATAAGGCAAACTTGGCATTGAATATTTCAATTCCACACAGCTGATTTTGAACAAGTTTCCACAGATATCACTCTGCTTTCATTTCAAAAGAAATGAAATATTTCCATCACTTTTTTTAGCCATCAGCAGGTATATTTTCATTCTGTAATTCTCTGCATCGAGAGTAATTTTGCAAGGGCATTTGTTGAGGTGTAAAAAGATGAATCTTTTAGAATATTGAATTTCATTTGGGCAAAGTTATATCAACTTTACCAAAGTCCATCTATAAATTATTACTTCTGAGGAGCAATGCAGACATCACACAATTACATCCAATAAGACAGACTGTCCGACAGACGATACAAGTCACTTTGCAATATGAAAACTGAATCGATTAATGAAAAATGTGTAGGTTTGGATTTCTTTAATATTACATTAAGAAACCTACCTAATGAAAAGTAGGAGGTGAATAATAATAAATTATATTTACCTGACGTTCCAGTCACAAATTTTCTTAGTTTGCTGAACACACCACCAGAATCACTCTTTTCTGCAAATAGATGTATAGTTCTGAACTTTGCAGTTTCCTTTCACCATTGAATTACGTAACTATCAGTATGCATTTCAATATTTGGATTTGCACAAGCTGCTGATATCATTATACAATGAATACATTTTATATTATTCCGTCAGATTTCATCGACGTACGGAAACATTTCTTACAATAAGCTCATTGTAGGGGAATAAGTGATGATTTCTTTACATCATTTAAATGCCTTTGCCTCATGAGATATTTATCTGCTTGTCAAATTAAACATTGTATTTTTTGCCTGACAAATGTTATTTAGTAAATCATATTATTATTTGGCTTTTGAATCACTTACTAGAAAATTACTATTATTTAGAAATCAAAATAATATTTTCTTACCTTTCACCTCTTTTTTCTCCAAATCATCCGTCTCTTTACCTGCAGGCGTGGTAGACTTTTTTCTTTCCTCTCTCTGTCCAGCTCCTCTTGTATCTGAGTCTTTTCTACTACAACTGGCACTGACTGATCGTCCAGTTGTTTAACTACCTTTGTGGCTTGGTCTAACTGATCTTTAAGATGTGCAATTTCCTTTTGGGCTTTTTCGAAATCATCTTTTAATGTGTCACTTTCTATAGCTCTGTTTTCTGCATCTGATAGCTTTGCCTGCATCTTAGTCACTAAATCCCTACTCTCAGCATGATTTGTTTCTGCATCTGATAGTTGTGCTTGCATTTTAGTCATTAAATCACTGCTTTCAGCCAGTTTTGTTTCCAAATCGTGTATTTCCTTTTTAAGAGATATAATTTCCATGGCTTTGTCTGTTGCAATTTTCTCAGCCTTATCTAACTCCTTAAGATGTGCAATTTCCTTTTGGGCTTTGTCAAATTCATCTTTTATTGTGTCACTTTCTGTAGCCCTGTTTTCTGCATCTGATAGTTGTGCTTGCAATTTTGTCACTAAATCACTGCTTTCAGCTAGGTTTGTTTCTAAATCCTGTATTTTCCTTTTAACAGATGTTATTTCAATGGCTTTCTCTGTTGCCACTTTCTCAGCCTTAGCCAACTCTTCAAGTCTTTCCTGATTCTGTTTATCTAAGAGTGACTTTCCTTCTTTCACTTGATCTAGCTGAGTTTTATAAAGCTTGGCTTCTTGCTTAGCTTGTTCGCATTGCTTTTCTATATCATCTCTGTTCTTCAAAGTCTTATCTAACTCATCTTTCAGATACTTCACGTCCTTAATAGCTCTGTCTAACTCCTTATGTTTTTCCACCGAACTTTTTCCTTCTCTCTCTTTGTGCAGCTGATCTTTCAGAAACTGTGTTTGCCTATCCCTCTCTGTGCCTGTCTCCTCTAAATCCAGAAAGCATAAATCACAACAGCTACAAACTTTTCTGTGACTGATATCAAACAGCAATAAGCCTCTAGCGAGTAAACTTCTGTGTGTAGATGTCATTCCTGAAACTTTTGTGCCATGTATTTCTAATTGTGCTTGTAGGGCTGTTAAAGAAGTAAAATATATTATTTTTGTAAGCATTATAATGTGAAAAATAT
Source organism: Ptychodera flava (assembly GCF_041260155.1). Lineage (NCBI taxonomy): Eukaryota > Metazoa > Hemichordata > Enteropneusta > Ptychoderidae > Ptychodera > Ptychodera flava. Next base: position 5,770,863 of record NW_027248279.1, read on the forward strand.
AAATAAAACATGCCAATATATGTTGTTCTATGTTTTAAATCTGTATTCTTCCTCTTTTACTCATATTAAAACTTTTGACCACTGTACATAGGCTTGTTAATAAGGAGAGATGTCAATGTCCTAGTAATGGCACTCTTTTACACTTATTAAGTAAATTGAACTTTCGTTGTGAGATTTCACTTAATGTTTCAGCCTGCATTATCACATCATTCTAGATTTTCCTTTCAAAAGATTATTTTGAGCTGTAACATGAATCCTTGTTCTTCTTAATGATTGAAATCATGTTCAGCAAAAAGCCAACCTTCAGCGAAAACAAAGTACATTGAGAAGGAACTGGCCATGTTGCAATTTATGAGCCAAACTGGACATTTTTTACATTTAAGAGACTTGAAAAACACAGAAAAACATGTGGAAATGTGCTGCCATCCACGTTTTTAATGCCCAGCATGAAATTATTATCTTTCAGACAAGCTGATATAAGAAATCAAGACAGCGCTACTTTAGAGAAATCAAAATTTAGTTCTCTGTTGAAGCCTTTGTTGTACAAGAAGTGGCCACACGTCATCATTACATCATATTGTGGACAAGCCTTGTGTTGTTGTGCTGCCAATCCTTTGCTAGGTTGAGAATTACAACGATTTAGTGAGAACCTTTAGTGATGACTTTACCTTCTGTATTCAGTTCCTCTTCGCCGTCAGTAACCAGGAATGCCCTTATTCCCAACAATGACAGTATCTCCTGCTTGGCTAACAGGATATGGCGGATCCTTTCTGTGATTTCCACTTGTATTTGGAGGACATCACAGGTGATACGCTCCAATTGTGCTGACCTACCAATATTGAGAATTTGTGGCAAGCACTGTGTTGTCAATCGCTGATTCTGTAGTACTCGGTCAAGTTTGAAAAGTATCAGTCTCCTGCCTGCAAAATTACCCAAGGAAAAATCAACCACTAATGAATAAGTCACTTAATATGAATAGAAACAACTGCAATGTCGTGGTGCTGAGATAGAATGGCGTGAATCAAATCCGAAACCACGTTTGATGGTGTGACATATGCTGCTGCCATGTTGAGAAAGTATGTACTTATTCTTTGGATGTAGAATCAAAGCCTTAAAACACAGCAGAAATTGTGGTGCCAGACATCCAAATATCAACAGAATATTTTAAGTTGTTTAGGTGAATTTTTTCCTTCGCTTACCCCTCCAGAAGACTGCAATCAATGATTATAGCAACAGTGATAGGAATGTGAGGTAGGTTACATTACCTAGTGGAATATTCTCTTCAATGTCAGTGTTTATATTGTTACTGTTCAAGGGGAGATACTGTCGCTCCACCTGAAGAGAAGAAGATAGACACTTCAACCATATTGTTTCTTTGTTTGGTTACAATAAACCAGGTGCTGTTCAACGAGATACTCCTCAGCATTTGATAAGAGGTATTATGAGGCCATTTTGCGTTTCCTGCATACTTTAAAACTTGTCGTTATTAATAAAAGTATTTCTTAGTGTGATACACTTAGATGAATACTTTACCTGGGGGCTTGACTGAGGTTGTTTTTCAAATTTGAATCCTCCTTCACCGTCAAGATACCTCAAGGAGTCAGATAATCTTCCATCGCCTGTCGGATAAAAGTACCCAAGTGTCATGAGTGTTGAGAAATGTTGACATAAAATGCAAACAAGCTTAAATTCCATTGTTCGTGGTGACTGTCCGTGATATCCATGTTTATAAATAAAACTAAGACAATGCGAAGGAACTCACGTTCAATGAAGAAAGCATCCAGCTCATCAAACTTCTTCTTGTCATATGTGACTTGTAGTTTCAGGGGTAAGTTCACTTTAGCAGCTATCTCTCTCATCTCATCTGTTATCAACCATGGTTCGTATAAGTCAGCAAATCTCCCAGTGTGAACACTTGACTTGAATCTGTAAAGACCTAAAATACTTAGGAAGTTAAGTAACATTCTAAGAGAACCCTTTGTGATCTTTGTCACCTGATTCACTCCAACATTTGCCTCACGGCAGATTCTCGTCACCTTTTCACCCTCTTTTTCTATTACGTCGTCTGCTTTTCTCTTCAAGATTAGTTGAAATTGATCTAGTGCATCAGATATTCCATGATATGTCTTTTTCAATGCATCAACTGCAGACTGGTCGACTGGTTCTTGCCGACATATCACTTCAAGTTGTTTACTCAGCTCTTCTAAGCGTTGTTTCCAAGGCTCTTTGTTCATTTCAATGGTCACTGTAAGATCTGAAAATAAATATAACCGTGACGCGTTCCTTCAGCTCTACCTTTATAATGCAGTTATGTTTGCAAAATGTCCTATTGCAGACAGGTTGATGAACAAAAGAAAAGTTTTATCTGATAAAAAGCAAATACACTTTATAGGAGCACTGAAACAATCACCCTTGACATAAATTGTAATTCACAAGAATTCTAACTATTGAAAGCTCAGATTCAATTTCTTTTCATGGTAACATAAATGCCCAAAAGTTGAAAAATGTTCTCAGCACTTTGTATTGCCCCACTTTGATTTCCTTGATTGATGTGATGTTATACATCTGTTAGTTCTTAATACATTTGAAATTTTGTTGTACGTTTGTGAATTAATTATAGTCATTCATAAAACATACTACAACTATTACGATAATGCTCTCATGTAATTCAACGGCATTATTATTGCATCACATAACTTTTATCATGCCATACTTACCTAAACTTGGTTCCTCCCTTTCACTGAATAAAGCAGCAAATCGAGCGTAGCTCTGATCAATTTCTTCACATTCATAGTATGCACTCTTGAGATTTTTTGCCGATTCAAATGCCCTTGCAGTATTTCTTATCGAGGACATCACTTTGTCATGCCATTGATGTGCACTGTTTATCAAGCACATATCTTCATGGTAACTTAAGTATTTGGTGATAAACGATCCTAACTGAGAATCCCTATTAACATAGGTAGGAAGACCAGCTGCAATTGCTTCTAAGCCACAGAAGCCAAAGTCTGCATGGCGTAACCCAGTGACGCAGATGTGGCATTGTTGAAGATGAGTCAGTATTTGGTTGATTGATGATATCGGCTTCAATTGTGTTACCTCAAAGTCACATGATAGTAGCCCGCTCAAGTGTTGTCGCACTTCATTTGAGGACTCTGTCGGAATACCCAGTATGTTCCACTTCAACTGTTTCCCACTTACTTCTTTATGCACAGTCGCAACCTGTCCAATTGATTCTGCGATTTTGTCATAGTCACTCACGACATCGGTACAACTGTCAAATTCTCCGTACGATAATATCACATGCTGTTGCACATTGTACTTGACTTTGAGAGTTTGTTTCGTGAAACATTCTCCAACTTTTGGCAGCAGTTCAATGTGCGGAATTGTCCTGTCAGGAATTGCTCTGTATGCATTCTCAAAGTAATCGTACATGCTGGGACCAATGGACACCATCGCATCAGACTCCTTTGCTACTCTCAGCATATCTCTCTCTAGTTTATGTTGTGCAGCGGCTGTCAGCTTAGCGTGGCGATCTGGGTGGATTGCATTAATCTGGTAAAGCTTTGCGTCAGGAAATAAGCTCTTCCGGATGTCAGCAGCGGCAAAGGCCGTCATTGGAGCATATCCGATCACAAATTGTATGTTCTTCAGATCTTTCAAGTCTCTGTAGTAACTCCTGTGGTTGTACAGCCAAAGCATGCTGATAGGATCATTTTCAGGATCCACATATTCTGCCCTTTTCCCAGGAATCAAAGTAATACCAGCATTTTCTGCATCTTCTCTCTGAGGTTCCCCGACCTCAACATCGAGTACTGTGGTATAAACCTTCACTTGTTTACCTATTTTAGAGGATATGTCTTTCAGCAAATTTCTGTGAAACTCTGGTAGGCCATATTTCTCAATGTCCCATTTGTCAAACACAACCAGTACTCCCGGTAAATCTACCTTAAGGAGATGTAACTCAGCTTCTGGAAACAGACTGTCACGGATATCTCTGGCAGCATCAGCAGTCATAGAATCATGTCCTACCACGTATTTTACATTCTCCAACTGTCCAAGGTTTGGGAAGTGGATTTCATGATTGACTAGCCAGTCTAATTTTGGCGGATGACGTCGGGGGTCTAATGTTGACTTTCTCCTTGCAGGGATGAGAGTAACACCGGCGGTTTTAGCATCTTTCTTATCATCGTCACTGACCTCAACATCTATCGTGGTGCAGTATACGGCATTTTGTGTTTGAGTTGAGATAGCATGCAGGGCACAAAAGTCTGTCACAATCTTTCTGTTCAGCCCCGGGAGATTGTAGCGTCCGGTGATCCATGATGCGAATACGAATAGAACTGTTACAAGTCCTTCAATAGCTTTCTTAGCCAGAGTTTTGTTTGCAGAGTCTGGGTTCTTCTGAAAATGTGCATAGGAAACTCCAGCGTTTTTAATCGAAGGAGCAATCGTGCTACCAGAATCGAGCATGGTTAAACAACAAAGAGCTATAAATATTGAATGATGATAGATAATAATTATAGTTTACTTTCCACCGCTTGTTAATATTTAATTTGCATGCATTTTCATGTAGATACTTTGTCCAAAAAGCTTCCCCTCATGACGCACATTCATCGTAGACAAAGTGACCGTGATAAACACTTCTTGATCGGTCAGAAAATAGTTTAAAATTCGCTGAGCTGATGTCTACACTTAATAAAACAAACTCATATGCTGAATTATATTATATCATGCTACCATGCGCCATTCTGATTGGACAAATGCTCATTCCATCGATGCTAAAATACTGTTCTAGCACTGAGAGCGTTGGTAAAGCGGGCCCCTAAACCAGCATGTTGGAAAGTTGCCAAGTCGTCGGTGCATTTGAACGGTACGTACTAATCTAAACCACAGACCCCCGAGAAAAACCGAAACAGTCCGCTTTATTTCTAAGACTGAAGACCGAATTTTGATATACAGATAAAGTGTGGGTCTGTACCTCACCTCTCGGTGAAAATAAGTTGGGATCGACGATGAAAAATATCTCTGAAACTGAACTGAAACTGAAACTGGTGTTATGTAAATGATTGCATTAGGGCAACAGCGGCGCACCGTGCACTTGGGCAGCGGGAGTCGAGACGCGATATATCCTACCGCTCTTTAAAATGAAGATGGTATTCGTTCATACACAAATAAATTGACACTTCCTCACAGTAACGGTATGTCAGATATTCTTTCCCAAAGTCTAGGCTGTAACAGACCAGGGTGTCCTAACGATGTAGACCAAGAGGTTCAAAATAATAATGCAATGACATGACTCCTGGCGACTGTGACGAAAGTTGACATCAAATGCAACGAAGGGTGTCAGCGTCCAGCTCTCGATGCATCGGGCAACACACTCTGCACAACAGTTCATCACTGTTGCAATAATTCCACGTCTGAATTATTTCAAAACTGCTTGTTTTCTAGTACAATTCCTCATGCATCTTAAACTCTATATCAATTAATAGATTGTTTTGTTATCATATCTGAAATGACATTATGCTTCTACTTTTTGAAAGCATTGATTGACCTCATTGCATGAGTCGCTGACAAGTCCATGCAAAAACGTGCGCTTCTCGCATTGAAAGCGAGAATGGTGGGAATGGGTAAGGGAAATCTTCTGAAATGTCTCGAGATAGCTCAAAAGAAAAGTTAAGCAAATAATTTACAGCTGTATATTAACACCATTCGTCCTTTACAAATAGAAGTCATTCAGGTATTGACAGGGGTTAACTTACAGGTCATGTGGCATAACGTATACGAGGGAAGCAAACGGAATAAAAGATAGATAAGTAGAATCTTTTATAGTGTGATTTAGCTTTTTATGTCAATAGTAACAATTAGAAAAGCAGGACCCAGAAGCTGCATATTTCAATGGACTATCCCCCCCCAAAGGACAGTTTCTACTGGTTTTCTTATCACTAAGGTATGTAGAAATACAGCATTGATCTTGTTGACACATGGCATCATTCACAATATTTGATGGTGTTGTTAACAAAATGAATTCTAGTCCACCCTAAATACAGTAGTCACCTATAAAGTAACACATTACACAGTGACACCTAAATGCTGCTTGGAATGGTGGTGCAACTCTATAGCCATTTTGACGTGGTTTAAAAACTGACAGCTAATGATCAAATAATAGTGCATGCATCGAAAGTTATGACATATAGAGCTGTAAATAATTGTCTTTGTCTACATGTTAATATCTTATACGCATGAGATTTATTATTAATTGTGGCGTGCTATTGATTTCTTACTATCAGAAGAAAAATGCGCATGCGCGCAAGATGCTTCGCAATACACTGCTGAATAATATATATCTCCCTTGTAGTAGTAGCAGTGTTTGTGTAAGAGATATTCTTGCTTCGACAGTACTGAAATGATCGGGAAGAAGCCTGTACGCCTCACATTCCTGTATAAGGAGTATTCACATCTGCAATTTTGACATCCTCTTTTCATCTGAAGTGTACTAAGGATAAATGTTAACACATATCCCCTACTTTCGCCTATAACACGATTTTTGACCCGCACTGACACTCTGGCCAATAATTTTGTAGAAGTGCGTTGACAAGCGTAGAGTTGGTGTCATCCCATTCTCACAATCTGATTCTTATGACTGTTCTGGCCGACACGAAAACTGTGTCAAAATGACGCCACTCAGCGTCAGATCCAAAATTGCTGAAGTAACTTGACCTGATTGGATACGGTGAAGTTCGTCACTAACATCGATATCGATATCCAAAGAGAGCGTGCATACTTTCACAATTTTTTTTGCAAATCGTTAAGTTGGTTCGCGAGTCATTTTTATCAGCAAAATATCGCACGAAGTAAAATACTCATTTTATGCAGTGCTTGAAACGTGCTGGAAATGTGTTATATGGCAATAGTACAGCAGGCGTTCTGCCAACAACGTAGGCTGCCAACAATTGAGACACATTGACATCTGCGCATGCGCGAACTTAGGGCGGCACCGTCGCTGGCAGACCAGAGCTGCCAACAACGTAGCCTGCCGACAACGGTGACGAAACAGGTAAACCCCTCGCTGATGGAAATTTGCGTTTTATTTTACAACAAATCATTTACAGATTAGTACATCCCCCAGCCAATTTGTATTATATCGTTTTCTACCGTCTGCTGACAGGTCTTGGTTGTTTTATTATGTAATAATTATTTTTCGTTTTAATGCCGATTGATTCAGTGGACAGTTAACTTATACTTCGTGTGTCCCCGCTAACGGAAAAGGGGGAGGTAGAAACGAACAGGAAGAATAGCTTTTCTTTCCTTTGCTTCTTTGCAAATAACATTTTGTGAAATAAAATAGTTATGATAATTGTGTAGATGTATTTTTTATGCGTGTCACCATTGTCGACAGGCTACGTTGTTGGCAGGGTAACATTGCTAACAACGTGGCCTGCCGACAACGTTGACGAGACACGTGAGCTTAAACCCCACGCCGATGGAAATTTGCGTTTTATCTTACAACAAATTATTCACAGCTTATCATATTTCCCCAAAAATTTGTATGGGATAGTCCGATCTGAGGCTAGTAAAGCTGACACTACAGCGTCACACATGTCACTGAGCATCCTGGTTGCCTTATTTGTGAAGCTGAGGGGAGTATGAGAAAGGTACGCTTATTATTAGCTCGTAAGTGGTTATCCCGCCTGAAATGTACAGTAAGTTAACTGCAAAATTGCGCATTCCTTAAATTAGCAATTAGGATATTCCGTTTTACAAATCGGAGACCATAACACGATTTATTTCTTCATGGTTGTGATGTATTATTTTGTGTTTAATATACAGAAAGGGTTTGAACTCAGTGATTATATTCAAATTCTAACGCGACTTGAAGACATTCGAGCTTGGTGGTGGGAAATCAATTACCGTTGGCGATTTGAACCGACCGTCAATCAAACTCTGTTTGCAGGATTAGCAAAATGTGACAAAAGGTTGAAATCAGTTTGTGTAATTAATGTTATAGAAATCAAACAACGGTACTAGCCAAGTGTTTGAATGGGAGGAGAACTCCACTAATGCGAGAACCTGGGATTGAAAAGTGCGGCTTTAATTAAAACTGCGAAATAATATTAAACATAAAAATTTGTAATGTATCTTACAGGTTAAATTTATTCAAATATTCAAATTTTAAACCATTTATTCGTTTTCCTTTGGCATCACCAAGCCCCAGAAGTGGAAAGGGTAATTAGCAACAGGGCCAAGTATGACGGCATTCTAAAATGGTGTTGGGTAGTAAATGGTAGAGCGTTACTCATCCGGCTTTTATAGGGGAAGTTTCTGTTTCAAACTGGAAGTCATAGGACCGTGGGCCACAATAGGGGCATTACTGATGAAGGAAAAGTCAAATTCTGCTGAAAATCGAAGAATTAAAACATTGAAATATTACAAAATTAAACATAGTAATTAGTGGTTACCAAGATCAATTTTGTCCCTCAAAAACCAGTACAATTACAGTCACCATGGTACCTCTAATCGGACACCGATGACTAATGGAATTTTTAAACTTTCATCTGTTTCGCGAAAGTGAAACAAGAGTTAAAAAACGCATTTTAAGTCAGATTTCGAAATTGTTATCACATTATTTCTATACCGACATTATCCTGGAATGGTAGAAAACCTGGAGCCCCAAAATGACGTCCATCTTCGATCTATCGCGCGAGAACAGGTCGAAATAAGAAACGAGATCAAAATTTTCAAGTGGGAATAACCCAAAATGGCGTCCCATTAAACCTACAAAAGTGAAAAACGGCCACTGTAATTTCGATAGAAAATTGAAGTGCCTACCTTATCCTCTGGTCTTCCAGAATACATTATCGAATGTTAATTATCAAAGAGACTGAAAATAAGGAAGTAGCAGTGACAAGATTGTAGTCGGTGACACACTTTTTCAGCCAGTGCTTCTCGCGTTCATAACCTACCAACCATTGAAAAACTACTTTCGCGTAGAGGGTAAAGTTCAAAAGGCTTGATTTATGGTCACGTGACCAATCAACTTGGTCGGTTATATTGCTTGCTGTAGTATTTGTATATCTCATACTTAAAAAGAGAAAATAGTTACCAATGGGTGTTGTTTAAAAAAGAGAAAATAGTTGCCAATGTGTGTTGTGTAAATAGATGCCAAGCATTTTGAATTATTTGACAAGATATCGAAACAGGACAATTTGTTTCACTTTGTGATTGTACATATGCTCAATATCAGCAAGCGTCCATACAGATAGAAATTTAATAATTCAGTTGTAGTGATGCATAATTCATCTTGCAAAAAGTGATCAATATAATATAAATCCGTTAATTAACGTTAACAACACAATATTCAAGAAGATATCAGCAAACCCTTTTACAACATCCAGGCCAAGGTAAACACCAAATCAGCATCATAGTTATATATCAGTGACACTGAAAATCCTCAAAATATTGAATTTAAAGTGTGTTTGTTTCATAAATTTCAAAGAAAGATTAAGTTCCGATTTTATTCTTTGTAAACCTCCGTGAGGCCTGGTCATGTCATAAGCTAATCATGTCATCAGCTAAATAAGCTCATAATTCTTAAGAAAGTAACTATAAGAAAAAAGTAATTATTAATTGCAATATATACTTATCGTGGTCAACCAATAACATTAAATCTCTGTAGCCAACAAATTTGATTTACATGTCAATTTCTTCAGCCGGGTGGGGGTGGCAGTGGATCCATAAGGTCGGGGGTCACCCTTTTTTGAATTTTTGTGATAGAGGACACCGTGTTTTTGAAATGGTGATGAGGGTGGGTCAGTGCGTTTTTGAATTAAGGCACCGGCTCAAACTCGCTTAAAATGCATCGCATCAGTCACAAATTGCATCATTCGGGCGAATAACTTTTAATAATATCAGATATATATATCAGAGATATCTGGATGTTTGTAAATTGAAAGTCTGTTATGCAGAGCATCATACCAGAAACGAATTATATATCATTCAGTTACAGTTTTCTGCGCGCCCTTTGGGGCGCGTAACTTAAATATATCAGAGATGTGTTTTGCGAAACAACTAATCAAAATAAAATCAGCAGTGATACAAAGTAATGCAAAAACTTGTTCCGTTACTAACTTACTGTTTTCTCAATGGGAACTCAATAGAGAAAGCAACATGCACTAATATTTCACGATACATTGATACAGTGACATATTTTACAAAGAGAAAAATGACAAGATATTTTTCATTCTCATTGATGAAACTTTTTTCTTCCTCTCACAGGTTTACCAATATTTTTTTTCCATGAGTAAAATGAGAGTTAACTCAGTTCTTGTTATTATTGGTACTTTTACAGTTTCAGGAATAAAAGGAAACGTCCTCTCAGACCCTGCACATCACATTTGGCAACATCTTATAACATAGCTCTCTTTGCTTCTCAAAGTTGTAATTATAACCTGGCAAAAAGCCAATTTTTCTTTGATTCTGTCCCTTGTTTTGTTATAGGCATGATTCTACTTTGTTAATATTATTGGTAGTGATGATTTCCTCTGTAAACTTTCTGAACCTGTTATTAAAAAAGGTAACAGAGAAAACAAAAATTCATATTCAACACTTTGGAATCTAGAACTCTGCTGGTGGACAGAATTGTCCCCGAGGCTGTCTTTCGCCCAGTTTAAGCGATGTATGTATCCATTGCTTCGATAATAACCGTTTATGTGCGATGTGTGGTTGTTGAGCGTGCGAGCGTGAGCGCTTCTGAACTCTACAACGTGTGGAGAGGTCGCAGTCAGAAAAATGTAACAACTTAGCTCGGTGATTGAGTGGGGATTGAGTGGGGATTTGGCCGAGCCGTTGTGTCTGTTGCTTATCCGCTAGATGACTGGGTGCCGTTTGTAGTGGGTTCTAACCCCAAGCTGAAGACACTGTATGTATGAAAAGACGGTTTTAGAAAAACCAAACAATGCATTGTCACTAAAAATAAACTTCTACCCCTTTATCATGGAAACACAGTGTTAAAGTTACTTCTCCTGTACGGGAGAGTAGCTATAATGTTTAACAATATAACTCCTTTGTTAAATTTTGTTCTGTATCAACTACAGTGCCATGTACTCTCTGAACCTTTTCAATTCCATTTTCCTCTTTAAAGTTCCACCATGATGGTGAAAGGGTTACAGGTACATTGCCATGCAAAGTGTTCAGATTGTTGAAATAATGAAAATCATAAAAAAATTGTTAAAAGATACAGCTATCTCTTAAATATGTTTAAGTGTTGCCCACAAATAAGGATAAACAGACTTTCAGTGAGTCAAGCATGAGTTCATAAACACTATACATAATTGCTCATAACAGTCTAATTACACACTGATAATTTTCATTTACTGAAGTTTTCTCTTTAATATTGGTGATTGACATCAATTTATGAATAACAGTTCTGGACATCTGGTTATGCATAGAAAATGTAGAATACATTCACAGCTTATTCAACATACTGTATAAACACTTTAAAATTAAAAAATTGAAATTCCTCTATAAGAACTGGCATGTCAACAATTTCACCGAAACAATATGACTGAATTGAAACCTTGACTGCAGACCAACTCTATATGAGAACCAAGCTTTATCATCTTTCAACAGTCTCTACTAAGTTCCCTGACTTTCTGAAGGTGTATTAATGACTGTCACGACCCTGAAATTTTGAATGGTTTTAACTTATACAAAATAGAAGTCGGCTCCATTGTAATTTGTGTAACACCAGGACAATTTGAATCAAACTAATTCCCCGGCGTTATGCGAACAAATAAATAAATAACTCCATCGTATAATGTACCAATGAAACTGATTGTCACAATCCCATGACTGAAAAGTTTCACATGACGTCATGCATTTTTAGGTCGCGATATCTGTGGCTGTGTAACTAGCAGACTCTGTGTATTTGAGCAAATGATTAAAATACATGCAAATATTTTTATCAGTTTTCTTGTGTTTGACTTAGGGAGAGAATCGGGGAAATATGATAATAAAATTACATTGAGGAACGCCTTCCATCGCCGCAAGTATAATCGTAACAGAATTTATAGCAAATAGGAATATCAGATGAACCACCAAGCCCGAATTGCAAAGCGAAAGTGAAAAAATAAAACGACGGAAACCGGAAACTGGACAAAAACAGCTGATGAAAAACTAAGGGTTTCTGGATGTAAAAACAACTGCTGTTTTAATCTCCTGACACCGAATGTTTTTATCCTCCGGTTTTTCGGCACCGTAGTTTTATCTCATCCACAGTGGCACTGGTACGATTTTACACACATTAAAGGTTTTTACGAAAAGTGAAGAAATACTGCGCCAATCTCAGTCCCTCAACTACCCAATCAACACTATTTTGATACGAAATCTTACTCTTACACCAGCAATGCCCTGAAAGCTCAATCAACGGTTTAATTAACTGATCAGCTAGCACGCTTTTCTTGATAGTCATGAATTGCGAAACCATTGCCACATCATGATGGTTACTCTGTACATCAAACTTGTCTTCTTGACTCTTGAACAGCGGCACGGTCCATCTGTCACTAATCACAGCGCCGCTGGCGGTAGCATAATGTGGATGGAGCCCTTCTTTTTTTATCTTCCATAAGTGGAAAGGTGATTGAAAATTTAGATTGATATGAAAGTGCGCTCTGTCCTGCCATAGTGTTTCTCTGTAACTGTGTCCACTAGCCGTGTAAGAGGAAAGAAGTCGGAGGATTTAAATTTTTGGTCAGGTTATTTCAAGCAGATTCTTGCACAGAGAATGACTGCTAATTAAGTTGCCTCCATTTCTGAAGTGTAATATGACATTTATGAACGCTTCAGATGAGTGGAGCAGCAGTATTTTCTGAAATATTTCGCCTATTGTTATTCTAGCTGAAGAGATCTAATTGCCTTACGGTGCTTCATAAATGACTTGACTCCCTTTTGGGCCGAGGGTAATTAAAGCATGCGCACAGTAAACGCAACTAATTGCGTTTGGCCTCAACCCCCTCCTCCTCCCTCACCCATAAAGGAAAGTTTGGAAGTGAGAAAATCCAACCAAGGCTCTTTCTGTATCAGCATACCTACAATTTGTATTATGTCTCTATGAAATTGCAACAAGGAATCAAGTTCGTTTTCGATGGATGATAACGTTGAACAGAAACTCTTTGGTTCTTGCGTCATCAAATTAAATAGATCGATGAAAATGAAAATGACAATTAGGCGATTGTGATGCTGAAATGACACTTGATTAATATTTTGGAAGGTAGGCTTGCCTTGTGCGATGTGTATTGTATTATGTTAAGACAAAAACACGATGAATTTCGACAAATATTATACCGAGTATAGCATATGGCTGTATTATAAGCTGAGGTTTCGATTTGCAAGAACACATGGCACATAATGACAATGACGTTATCTGTTTCCTCGTTCCATGATACTGCTGTTTTGCCTTGACATTTCATTATATCGGTCACAATCATTTGCAATGTTGCAAACATTCATTGTCTTCTCTTTAAGATTATTTGAAAATGTTGAATATTGACAATGGTGAATGCCGAGACACAGGATAGCAACCAACGTCATTACTTTTTGATGTTATCTGAAATCGCTTTGGCTCTTTTTCTATCTGTCACTTTAATAATTTGTGAAAGAAATTGTAGGCAGTCCAATAAAATAAAATATTTCGTCATGTTATCTGTAGTGTGCCAACACTCAATATGGATTGTTTCTTTCTCGAGCGAAGTAACTTAAATGTGCTGGCATGGATCTAATCTTCTTACAGTAGTTTGTTTTGTAGTTTCTCAAAGTGGAATCATTCAACTTATATTACAGTATTGAAACTTGCGCTGTTTTCATTCTATCATGTTCTTGTTACTCAATGCGAGTGTATAAGATAAACCTTGTACATTGACTGCTTTGACTGAGACACGTTTCATTGACATTTGTTATGATTTGTTATGATTATATCTTCCCTTTTAGTCTTGCTCTTTAGGCAGTATCTTGGCAGCCACAACGATTAAGCGAATACACTCCAACGAAAGAGGAACTCACTTTTTTCAGTTCAATTGAGTATGTCTAGGACAGACAAAATCCGCCAACTTTTCAGCTCCGTTCGCCCAGTCACTTGATTGAATACCTAACATTCAAGATTTTAACAGACAAACGCCACCTTTGTGTGAAATATCCTGGCTATTCAGTCAGAATATTGCCCTCACGAGGGTCACGTAATCAACAGATTTGTCATCAACATAAGTTTCTGTTAGAAACCATGTTATCGACACATTCCCCTGACACACTAATTGTTGACGGTCAAGTGAATTGGACTCTGTGATCAATTGATTTGTTTCTTGTCAGAGTCCGCCTTGTGACTGTCCGTGCATTTCAGATAGAACAGTCCCATGAGTCGTGTCAGCTCTAGTGTATGGATCAAGGCATGCTATATAATCGTTGTCGAGCGAACATGTTTACTGCTTGGCAAAGCCACAGACAGGTCATAAAACTTTACACGCAGGTGATAAACGCGCATCTCAGCGCAGCAGTCGACTTAATAGCCAATTGAAACTGTGCAGTGGACTGAACAACGTACGGTGAAAACGAACAAAGGATAAGAACACTGTCGAAAGACATTGAGGACATTGCGATATGTTTCGCCATGACAACTGTAGTCACAATCGTGACCCTAACTGTAATCTTTTGTAAATGAGCAATTGAGACCACATACACTTCACCACCTCTCACGTCGTCATTTCAGATCGCTCTCAGCTCAGGAGACGCCACCATATTTGTTTTCATCCTTGGGAAGGAAGGCTTCTAAGGAAAGATTAACGAACCTCCTGCCAAGGGAATAGGCAAACCATCGTAGTCTTCATTATTCACCGTACCAAGACGTATTTGTTCTGCGAATCTGCGCATCAAGGCTCGCCATCCGTCCACAACTCTGTTCGTGTGTCAAGTTTAGAAGAACACAACTAAGACGGAAGAAACGTGAAGTAGTCAACTTTCAATTATCTTGAGTCGAAAACTCTGCTGTCAAACTACGTTTAAACTCCATCTTTGCTCCTCTGTGCGGTCATTCCCCACCTTACGTCGGCACAGTACGATGAACATAAAGTCGTGATCTCGGATAAACTACCTACAATGATCAATGCGCATCCTTGAATAATCTTTCTTCACACTTCGTCCTGTTTACGTCATGCAGTGACTGTGAATATCTTTTGTCCAGCTCTCTTGAAACTGTGTGCGTATATGGTCGCAAAGAACAACATGAAATCCGTGTATCTGCAATGTTTGGTTCTGCTTGTTACGCGTGAGTACGTCTTTATAGAATCTTCGTCAATCCTGACAAAGTCAGTAGTAACTTATATGAACTTACGATACTTCGATATGTGGAAGGTGAAGTTCACAATGGCCATATACATGTCTACATTCTCAACCTAACAAACTAAGGCGAGAACTGTTAACTAACCATTAAATTTTCAGAAAGACATATTTACGTTTTACGTCACTCAGCCTGTCGGTTTGTAATTTTGTGTGCAGTGCACGATTTGACGAGGAACAAGAATATTGTCCGTTTTCCGCCAAAATCTCTAGCTGATCTGCACAAAAACACTATTCATAAACCAGAGTTGTCATTTCTGAATATTGTTATATTATGCTCGATCACCAAATACAAGTTGTCGTCAATAAATAATATTTGCAAGTACAAGATTATCACAAGTCGTCGTCGTCGTTGATGTTGCTGTAGTAAAGGTAACGTGATTTAGCTTATTTAAGTTAGCAATTTGCATATTTCGAGATCATCTCCAAGTTCGCATATTTTGTTTTGTCAGTTTTTTTACTTTTTCTCGCTATTCTTCAGTATATTCTTACCGAGTGACTGCCATCACGTGTGTGTCATGTGTCTACGACGAGAGTGTATCCTACAACCAAAACCATTCCTGCTTGGCTAATCCCACGGCCATGCCGACTCAAGAATGCGACAACGACTACTGTGTTACTGCAGCAGGTTACTATGGCGTCGGTAAGAAACAGTCGATTCCTAAATGGGGTTCGATTTCTTGTTTTACAGATGTGAAAATATGTACGAGTAGTTGGGTTCCTACATGTAATATTGGAGACTGCATCATTCAGTAATATTGGAAGTATATAATTACTTGCGTCAATAATTTAAATATTAGTTAATTGTTAAAACACAGAAACTCTCTTAGAAACATTATGAGAGAGAGAGAGAGAGAGAGAGAGAGAGAGAGAGAGTTGAAGTATAGTAAATCGCCTAGTATCTTACATACGGTTGGCATTCGTAGCTTTGAAAATATCACTTCCAATGTGAATCCATCAGTCTTATATATGGCTGAGAGACCCTACCGTCAACAGAGTCTGAATTTATCAAATTTGCAGTGCAAAAAGCTCGCATTGAGAGTGTAATCGACGCAGA